>NC_053026.1:65398161-65698161 GCF_003073215.2 Triticum urartu
CATCGCCGCCCGCGCTGCCCCGGCGCCCGACTCCGCCGCCGAAGGCGCCGGCCGTCTCCGCCGCCCTCCGCCGCACCATCGCCGGTGCCGCCGCGTCCGGCCGCCGTGCCCTCAAGCTCCGGCCATCCGCGCCGCCCGGAGTCCGCCGCCTCTTCCTCCCTCGCCGGGCACCTCCTCCGGCGACCCACGACGACCCCGGCGAGCCCCTCTACTTCCTCCGGCGAACTTACTCTCTGGCGACGGCCATCCTCGGGAACCGCGCCCTGCTACAGTGATCCGGCCGATCTGGATCTGGAGCATCTCATCGGTTGACTTTTTCCTCACGAAACCCTAATATTTTGCATACTTTGACATGCCATAACTCTGCATCCGTAGCTCTGATTCGTGCGTGTAGCATATCAAAATGTTCGTCTCGACGATTTAATCATTTCATCTCATTCCATCATTTTCATTTGAGCTCATCTTTATTCCTGAAATGCTGTTGGAAGAGGGCTATGTGATGATTATGTCAGATATGTTTCAGTAAATGGCATTTTTGTCATTTTTTGCCATGTTTAATGTGTGCATGCTATGATCCTGAGCTCTACATGTGTTTTGTAGAATGCCATGCCATCTTTATAGGGGTGTATGCCATGTATTTTTGTGATCTTCATGGTGACTAGCACAAGCATGCAAAGTAGCTTACTCAATGATGCTGATTTCAGGGACTTAGAATTTCACTAAGTCCTTGTCCTCATATTGTTTTATGTCATATGTTCATGTTGTTTTCCTAGTGATCCGTGCCTCTTTTGAGGATGATTAGTAAGGATGTTTTGTTAATATTGTGGTGCTCTATCCATCCATGTCTAGCTTGAGTCAATCGAGCTCTACTTTTGCTATAAAATGTTCCTGGCAGGTTGTTAAAATGTTTAGCGATTTTGGCGAGCTTGTTGTTGTTGATCTGTGCATTCTATGTTGTTGTTCTTGCCATGACTAGCTTCTATGCCATGTCTTCCTGACGGGTGTATGCTTAGTTTGTCATGCAATGCCTCTTAGTGAGTGCATCGAGCTCGTAAACATGCCTCCTCGTTAACTATTTTGCATGCTCCAGTTTTTCACTAAGTCTGAATCTGTTTATGTTTTTGCTATGTTCACATGCTTGCAATTGTATTTTCTGATCCCTTTTGGCTCAAGGTCACTAAGGGACTTTTGTTATGTGCTTAGAGTAGCTTCATGCCATGCCTTGCTTTGCCGTGATATGTTCCTGTAGCATGTAGTTTTCATGCTCTAAAGTTTGCTTCCTGATGATAAATTCCTGATATGCTGTTAATTTCACCAAGTCTGAAACCTGTTATCATTTGCACTTTTGGCCATGCTTGTTTGAACCTGTTATTGAGTGAATTGGTCGTAGCTCAGTGTTCATCTTCTGTCAAGCATCATGAGTGGATTCCAACCATGTATTTTGTTGTCATGTTGGAGTGTTGTAGCATATTGTTCTTTATGCATTTAGATGGCTACTTGCTGTTTATCACAGACCGGTGCCATATTTGTTTTGCTTGCCATTTCCAAACCATGCATCCGATTCCGGTGATCTTTATATCGATTTTTACCGAAATCACCTCACCTTTCCAGCGGAACTCTTGGATTTCCATGTTGAGGCCAGGTGCATTCATTCCTTTCCAAATCATGCCTACGCATCACATCTCGCATCCCGCATATCATACCATGTTTGCATCATGTTGTGTGAGCTTTGCACGTGGTTGATTGTCTTCCTTTTTGCTTGTTGTTCTTGCTTGGGTAGAGCCGGAAGACGAGTTCGTGAACGAGGAGCCCATTGAGTTTGCTTACGAGGATCAAGGCAACTCTGAGACCTTTGCAGGCAAGATGACCATACGCTCAAAATCACTTCTATCTTTGCTTGCTACATGCTCGCTCTTTTGCTATGCCTATGCTATGATACCTACCACTTTCTTATCATGCCTCCCATATTGCCATGTCAAACCTCTAACCCACCATGTCCTAGCAAACCGTTGTTTGGCTATGTTACCGCTTTGCTCAGCCCCTCTTATAGCGTTGCTAGTTGCAGGTGAAGATTGGAGATCGTTCTTTGTTGGAACATGTTTATTGTTGGGATATCACCATATTATCTTGTTTATATTAATGCACCTATATACTTGGTAAAGGGTGGAAGGCTCAGCCTTATGCCTGGTGTTTTGTTCCACTCTGCCGCCCTAGTTTCCATCATATCGGTGTTATGTTCCCGGATTTTGCGTTCCTTACACGGTTGGGTTATAATGGGAACCCCTTGATAGTTCGCCTTGAATAAAACTCCTCCAGCAAGGCCCAACCTTGGTTTTACCATTTTCCACCTAGCCTCTTTTTCCCTTGGGTTTCGCGGACTCAAGGGTCATCTTTATTTTAACCCCCCCGCGCCAGTGCTTCTCTAAGTGTTGGTCCAACTGAGCGATGTCCGGGGCTACCAGGGGCAACTCTGGGCTGGCCTACCCGACGTCTGGCTCATCTGAGTGTGCCCTGAGAACGAGATATGTGCAGATCCTATCGGGATTTGTCGGCACATTCGAGGGGCTTTGCTGGTTTAATTTTACGTTTGTCGAGGATGTCTTGTAACCGGGATGTCGAGTCTGATCGAATTGTCTTGGGAGAAGGAATATCCTTCGTTGACCGTGAGAGCTTCTGATGGGCTAAGTTGGGACTCCCCTATAGGGATTTGAACTTTCGAAAGCCGTGCCCGCAGTTATGGGCAAATGGGAATTTGTTAATGTCCGGTTGTAGATAACCTGAAACTTAACTTAATTAAAATGCACCAACCGCGTGTGTAACCGTGATGGTCTCTTCTCGGCGGAGTCCGGGAAGTGAACACGGTGTTGGAGTAATGCTTGACGTAGGTTGTTCTAGGATCACTTCTTGATCATTGTTGTTCGACCATGCTTTTGCCTTCTCTTCTCGCTCTCTTTTGCGAATATGTTAGCCACCATATATGCTAGTCGCTTGCTGCAGCTCCACATCATACCTTTGCCTTTCCTATAAGCTTAAATAGTCTTGATCGCGAGGGTGTGAGATTGCTGAGTCCCCATGACTCACAGATTACTTCCAAAACCAGATGCAGGGACCGATGATACCGTTCCAGATGATATGACTGAGCTCAAGTGGGAGTTCGATGAAGACTCTCGTCGTTACTATGTGTCTTTCCCAGATGATCAGTAGTGGTGCCCAGTTGGGGCGATCGGGGACTATGTCGCATTTGGGGGTTGATCTTTATTTTGGTTCCGTAGTCGGACCTTGAGTGTATTGGATGAATGTAATGACTTATTTATGTATTTGTGTGATGTGGTGAGTGTAAGCCAACTATGTACCTTTCCCCTTTATTTATTTACATGGGTTGTTGTGAATATTACCTCACTTGTGACATTGCTTTCAATGCGGTTATGCCTCTAAGTCGTGCTTCGACACGTAGGAGATATAGCCGCATCGAGGGCGTAACAAGTTGGTAATCAGAGCCTTCCCCGACCTTAGGAGCCCCCTGCTTGATCGAATCGTTGGCGTTGTTGAGTCTAGAAAAATGTTTTGAGTCATTTAGAAATTATATATCAGAGAGTTAGGAATTCTTTTTACTCCTCAGTCCCTTCGTCGCTCTAGTAAGGAATCGAGAAGTAGAGTTTTGACTCTTCTCTTCTCAAATTTCACTAAAAGAATTTAGGATCACGCGGGTATCATGGAATCGTTCCGATGGTTTTGTGACGAGAACATTGTTCTTGGTGCCTCCTGACATTTAGGGGTTGTGGCAGTGTCCCGGGGAGTTGAGCTCCGAGGTGTTGTCGTCACAATTTTATCGTTGAGATTCTGGAATACCTGAGTTTCGCTGACATCAAAAATCTCTTTTTATGCAGTTGTTGGTGAGATAACCTCGATGCCGCCCAGTACTGGGGCGGGAGTTCGGGAGTATTGCCATAACTTGTATAACGGATGCTTTTCGAAGGTTGAGGTAAATGATTTCTGAAGTTTTCTTGGTTATGTGTTGAAGGATGGATACAACTGGATATAGGATTTGTTAGCTTTGGGTGAGATATTATGCTTCCCCTGTATCCCCAACACCTGATTGCATAACCGGAAAGGTTCGGGAGTTCCATAGGTGGGAATTCTTGTAGCTCTAGTTCTTCTTCCGCGAATATTTGGTTTGGGATTGGGTAATCCTCACCAAGTATTTGCTCTTGTCCGTACCTTGTTGTTTTATTCTTCTACCTCTATTCAAGTGGTTTCTCAATTTATGGAAATGTGACCATTTCAATTGGAATGCATTCGTTCATTTTGTTTGGATGTGAAGACTATATGTTGCAATTTCAATCCGTTCGATTCAGCTTGAATATTTGCCTGTCAATATGCTAATGGATGTCACCCTCTTCAGGATGGCTCCTGCTAAGGGCAACAATCACAATCAGGATCCGCCACCACCACCTCCACCTCCGGAGGCATGGCAAGCTGTGATGGCTGCTACCAATGCAAACACGCAGCTGATCATGCAAATTCTGCAAGAGCGCCACCAAGGCCATGGAAACAATCAGAATCAGTTTGCTACACTCAACTAGTTCCTTGCTAAACAGCCAAAGACCTTCAGCAACTGTGTCGAGGCCTCAGACGCTAATGATTGGCTCGTGGACATATGCAAGCATTTCGAGTGCAGTAACGTCAGGCCTGAGGACTTTGTCAAGTTTGCCTCCTTCCAACTCAAAGACCAAGCTGCAGAATGGTTTCAGCAGTACAAAGATTCTAGAGGAGGCCGTGTGATTACCTGGGATGAATTCCATCAAGACTTCAAAGCTCATCACATTCCTCAGAGCGTTGTTGAAAGCAAGCGTGTGGAATTCCACAACCTGAAGCAAGGCACTATGTCTATTTACCAGTACAATATCATGTTTCAGAAGCTCGCCCATTTCGCTAAGCAAGATGTCCCTGACGAGAAGAGCATGATATACCAGTTCAGGGGTGGCCTCAGAGAAGATCTCCAACTAGATCTCGTCCTCTTTGAGCCCAAGAAGTATGATGAGTTTTACAACATGGCAATGAAGCAAGAGGCTGCCCAACTGAAGTGCAATGCTTCCAAGAAGCGAGTCAGAGATGTGACTCCTTCTTCCTCAACTCAAGTGGCTAAGCAGCAAAAGTATTGGGTTCCTCCTCCTCCGTTTCGTCAACCTTATCAGCAGAAGAGCAAAGGTGGCAATGGATCTTCCCACCCACCCAACCCTGGCTTTCAGAACAGGACTTCGTCTCAAGCTCCAAGATCAAGTGCTCTGTATCACCGTCCGCTTTCAGAGGTCACGTGCAACAAGTGCCAATAGAAGGGTCACTATGCCAACAAATGCTTCAATCAGAGGCATCTCCCTCCTCCTCCTCCTCCTGTGAGATCTGCCAGCACTGCAGTGGTCAAGCATAACCCCAAGTCTGCAAAGGTAAACTTGATGAATGCAGCTCAGGCAGAGTACTCGTCAGATGTCATCATGGGTAACCTTCATGTTAACGATATTCCTGCAAAAGTTCTTTTTGACACTGGTGCATCGCATTGTTTCATCTCGAGACCATTTGTTTCTAAGCATGAATTGCCTTTACAAGAATTGCCTAGGTAGTTATCAGTTGTTTCTCCGGGTAAATTCATGAATGCAAGCGCTATGATCCCGGATGTTACTATCACGTTGGGCGACTATAAGTTTCTATCCTCTCCAGTGGTCCTTGGTAACTCAGATATTGATCTTATTCTCGGAATGGACTGGCTTTCTAAGAACAAGGCTTAGCTTGATTGTGCTGCCAGGCAGAATCAATTGACTCATTCGTCTGAGGATGTAATTGTCTTTGCCGCTAACGACGATACCATTCGACTATTTTCTCTCAATGAGAAGGGTGAGCCGGGTGCCATCTCTCAAATTCCAGTCGTTTGCGAATATCAAGACGTCTTTCCAGAAGAGCTTCCAGGAATGCCTCCGCACCGGCCAGTTGAATTCGCCATCAATCTTGAGTCTGGCACGGAACCTGTTTGCAAACGTCCTTACAAGCTTGGACCTGAAGAGTTGAAGGAGCTGAAGAAGCAACTCGATATTCAAGAGCGTATGGGTCTCATCCGACCTAGTTCTTCTCCATGGGGTTGTGGAGTTCTTTTTGTGAAGAAGAAGGATGGAACGGACCGACTTTGTGTCGACTACCGTCCATTATACAAGAAGACTATAAAGAACAAGTACCCACTTCCCAACATCAACGAGCTGTTTGAAAAACTCAAAGGTGCTCAAGTATTCTCCAAGCTTGACCTCCATATGGGCTATCACCATATTCGCATTCATGAAGAGGATATCCCCAAGACAGCGTTCAGAACAAGCTATGGTTCATATGAATACACTGTCATGTCTTTTGGCCTCGTCAATGCTCCGCCAACATTCTCTCGCATGATGAATTTCATCTTCAACGCCTACACAAATGACTTTGTCTTGGTCTACCTCGATGACATTTTGGTCTTTTCCAAGAACAAGGAAGATCATGCCAAGCACTTGCGTTTGGTGCTGGATAAGCTGAGAGAACATCAGTTCTATGCCAAGTTTTCAAAGTGCAAGTTTTGTCTCGATGAGGTTCTCTACCTTGGGCATGTCATCTCTGCCAAGGGCATAGCGGTTAATCCTGAGAAGGTGTTTGCAATTGTGAATTGGGAACCACCTCAGAATGTGAAGCAACTCCGCAGCTTCCTTGGGCTCGCAAGCTATTGTTGAAGGTTCGTTGAGAACTTTTCAAAGATCGCGAAGCCTCTTTCTAACATTCTCCAAAAGCACGTGAAGTACGTTTGGTCTCCTGAATGTGACATCGCTTTCAACAGCCTGAAAGAGAAGTTAGACACTGCTCCAGTTCTGACTCCTCCTGATGAATCCAAACCGTTTGAGGTCTTTTGTGATGCCTCTCTTCAAGGTCTTTGTGCAGTGTTGATGAAAGAGAAGAAAGTTGTGGCCTATACCTCTCGCCAATTGAAGCCCAATGAAAAGAACTACCCCACTCATGACCTCGAGTTGGCGGCAGTTGTGCATGCTCTTTTAACTTGGAGACATCTCTTATTGGGAAGAAAAGTGGACATCTTCACTGACCACAAGAGTCTCAAGTACATCTTCACTCAGCCTAATCTCAACCTCAGGCAGCCTCGTTGGGTCGAAATGATTCAAGAGTATAATCTGAGCATTGAATATACTCCAGGCAAGGCCAATGTTATTGCTGACGCATTGAGCAGGAAGGCTTACTGCAACAGTCTGATTCTCAAACCTTACCAACCCGAGCTTTGTGAAGCTTTCCGCAAACTCAATCTGCAAGTTGTTCCTGAAGGTTTCCTTGCCAACCTCCAAGTATCTCCTACTTTGGAAGATCAGATTCGCGAGGATCAACCTCTTGATGCTATGGTGAAGAAGGTGAAGATTGGGATTGCCAAGAGTCAACCTGTAACGCCCTCGATGCGGCTATATCTCCCATGGGTCGAAGCACGACTTAGAGGCATAACCGAATTGAAAGCAATGTTGCAAGTGAGGTAATCTTCACACAACCCATGTAATACATAAGGGAAAGAGATACATAGTTGTCTTACAATCGCCACTCCACACAATACATGAATAAAGCATTACATCAACCAGATACACACAAGGTCCGACTACGGAAATAAAATAAAAGAAGACTACCCCAATGCTACACAGATCCCCGATCATCCCGACTGGGCTCCACTACTGATCAACTAGAACGAAACAACACAAAGGACAAGATCTTCACCGAGCTCCTCCTTGAACTTGGTTGCGTCACCTGCACAGCTCATCGGCACCTGCAAGCTGGTTTTGGAAGTATCTGTGAGTCACGGGGACTCAGCAATATCGCACCCTCGCGATCAAGACTATTTAAGCTTATGGGTAAGGTAAAGGTATGAGGTGGAGCTGCAGCAAGCGACTAGCATATTTGGTGGCTAACATATTCGCAAAAGAGAGCCAGAAGAGAAGGCAAAAGCACGGTCGAGAAACTATGATCAAGAAGTGATCCTAGAACAACCTACGTCAAACATAACTCCAACACCGTGTTCACTTCCCGGACTCCGCCGAGAAGAGACCATCACGGTTACACACGCGGTTGATGTATTTTAATTAAGGTCAACTTCAGGTTTTCTACAACCGGACATTAACAAATTCCCATCTGCCCATAACCGCGGCACGGCTTTTGAAAGTTCAAATCCCTGCAGGGGTGTCCCAACTTAGCCCATCACAAGCTCTCAGGGTCAACGAAGGATATTCCTTCTCCCAGGAAGACCCGTTCAGACTCGGAAACCCGGTTACAAGACATTTCGACAATGGTAAAACAAGACCAGCAAAGCCACCCAAATGTGCCGACAAATCCCGATAGGAGCTGCACATATCTCTTTCTCAGGGCACACCGGATTGTCCAAGGTTCCGGTAGGCCAGCCCAGAGTTGCCCATGGTGGCCACCGGCAGCTGACAGGTTGGACCAACACTCAGAGGAGCACTGGCCCGGGGGTTTAAATAAAGATGACCCTTGAGTCTGCAGAACCCAAGGGAAAGAAAAGGCTAGGTGGCGAATGGTAAAACCAATGTTGGGCCTTGCTGGAGGAGTTTTATTCAAGGCGAACTGTCAAGGGGTTCCCATTATAACCCAACCACTTAAGGAACGCAAAATCCGGGAACATAACACCGATATGACGGAAACTAGGGCGGCAAGAGTGGAACAAAACACCAGGCATACGGCCGAGCCTTCCACCCTTTACCAAGTATATAGATGCATTAATTAAATAAGAGGTATTTATGATATCCCAACAAGTAAACATGTTCCAACAAGGAACAACATCTCCATGTTCCAACAAGGATCAAACTTCAATCTTCACCTCCAACTAGCAACGCTATAAGAGGGGCTGAGCAACGCTGTAACATAGCCAAACAACAGTTTGCTAGGACAAGGTGGGTTAGAGGCTTGCCTCAACAATATGGGATGCATGATAAGCAAGTGGTAGGTATCACGGCATAGGCATAGCAAAAGAGCGAGCAACTATCCAGCAAAGATAGAAGTGATTTCGAGGGTGTGGTCATCTTGCCTGAAATCCCGCAAGGAAGAAGAACGAGTCCATGAAGAAGACAAATGGACATAGTCAAACGGGTCCTCAAAAAATCGACGTTATCGGAACCAACCCGAATAAGAAACACCGGAAAGAAGCACACAACATAGTAAACAACCAACACCCGAACATGGTATGATATGCGGGATGTGGTATGTAATGCACATGCATGATTTGCAAAGGAATGATTGAACCTGGCCTCAAATTCTAAATCCAAGAGTGCCACTGGAAAGGTGAGATGATTTCGGTTGAAATCGATATAAAGATCACCGGAATCGGATGCACGGTTTGGAAATGGCAAGCAAAACAAATATGACACAGGTCTGCGATAAACAGCAAGTAGCCATCTAAATTCAACAAGATAAATATGCTACAACACTCAAACATGGCAACAAAATACATGGCAGGGATCCGCTCAAGATTCTTGACAAAATATGAACACTGAGCTACGGCTAATTCATCCATAAACAGGTTCAAACAAGCATGGCAAAAGAGCAAATGATAACAGGTTTCAGACTTGGTGAAATTAACACAAGTCTGGAATGTATCATCAGGAAGCACACTTTAGAGCATGAAAACTACAACCTAAAGGAACTTAACATGGCAAAGCATGGCATGACATGAAGCTACTCAAAGCACTTAACAAAAGTACCGTGGTGACCTTGAGCCAAAAGGAATCAGAAAATACAATTGCAAGCATGTGAACATGTCAAAAACATAAACAGATTCAGACTTAGTGAAAACTGGAGCATGCAAATCAGTTAACGAGTAGGCATGTTCACGAGCTCGATGCACTCACTACAGAGCATGGCATGACAAACTAGGCATATACCCATCAAGAATACATGGCATAGAAGCTAGAAATGGCAAGAACAACATCATAGCATGCATGGATCAATAGCAACAACCTCGGCAAAATCGCTAAACATGTCAACAATCTGAGCTCGATTGACTCAAGCTAGGGTGCTCCATAAATGCAAACAGAGACACGCATGGATAGAGAACCACAATGTTAGCAAAACATCCTTACTGATCATCCTCAAAAGAGGCACGGATCACTAGGAAACACCATGAACATATGGCATAACAACGAAAATCGGACAAGGACTTAGTGAAATTCTAAGTCCCTGAAATCAGCATTACCGATTACGCTACTTTGCAAGCTTGTTCTAGTCACCAAAAATATCACAAAAATACGTGGTAAGCACCTCTGTAAAGATGGCACGGCATATAACAAAACACATGTAGAGCTCAGGATCATAGTATGCACACATTAATCATGGCAAAAATGACAAAATGCCATTTGCTGAAACAGATCTGACAAATTCCTCACATAGCCCTCTTCCAACAGCATTTCGGGCATCAAGATGAGCTCAAATGAAAATGATGCAATGAGATGAAATGGTGTACTCGTTGAGACGAACATTTAAATATGCTACATGCACGAATCGGAGCTACGGATGCAGAGTTGTGACATGATGAACAAGGCTAGAAAATCTGAACGGAAAAGGACTTAGGCAAAAATGACCCAGTCTGAAAAGAGCGCTAGATACTAAATCACGCACGTGCGAGGGATAGATGCGGGCTCACCATGGGCTTCGGCCCGGAGAGGAAAGAGAAGCGGATCGGGCCGGCTCGAGGAGGCCCATCTCACGGGGCCAGGGTCAACGGCAGCAGCTGGATCGGGACCTTCCCGTCCCGCTCGCACAGGCAGCCACCGGCGCAGTGTAGCTCGCCGGATCCAGCCAAGAGGTGGAGAAGGGGCAAGGATCCGGCCTGGGACGAGGTGGAGATCGGGCAGCGAGCTCCAGATCCGGCGCGAGAGCGGTGCGGTGGCGCGCGGACGACGCACTGGCTGGGCGGCGCAGAACGTGGCGACCTCTGGCGAGCTTGCTCGGCGGCGGCGGTTGCCGGTCGGCGAGGCGGTGGGGCACTCGGGCGGCGCGCAGGCGGCGAGGCCGGGAACCGGGCGGCGGCGGGATCTGGTAGGGCGGCACGGGTCGCCGGCGGTGAGGAGAAAGGCGAAGGGGACCGCAAGGCGACGGCGGCGCAGGCGGGTACTCCGGCGAGGAGGCGGAGGCCACCGGCGATGGAGGCACGGGCGCGCGGGAGACCGGCCGGGCGCCGATGGGCTCGCGCGGGCCACGCGTGGGCTCGAGCGGGCCGCACGCAGTGGAGGCGCAGAGAGACGACGTGGCGTGTTGTGGTTGTCTGCGGAGATGGAGGCGGACATGTCCGGCGGTGGGAAATTTGTCCGGCGGCGCGGAGAGGAGAGATCTAGGGTTTGTACCGCGGAATTTTCGGGGGAGGCCACATATTTATAGGTAGAGGGAGCTAGGAGAGTCCAAATGAGGTGCGGTTTTCGGCCAAGCGATCGTGATGGAACGACCGAGATGATGGAGGAGGTTTAGGTGGGTTTTGGGCCACTTTGGAAGGGTGTTGGGCTGCAACACTCACGAGGCCTTCTCGGTCCCTCGGTTAACCGTTGGAGTATCAAACGAAGTCCAAATGATACGAAACTTGGCAGGCGGTCTACCGGTAGTAAACCAAGGCCGCATGATAAGTCTCGGTCCAATCCGAAAACGTTTAACACCCGCACACGAAAAGAGGTAGAAAGGGACACCGGGTGACATAGGAGCGTCGGATTGCAAAACGGACAACGGGGAAAATGCTCGGATGCATGAGACGAACATGTATGCAAATGAAATGCACATGATGACATGATATGCAATGCATGACACGCAAGCAATGACAAGGCACCAACGATGAATAACTAGAGGACACCTGGCACATTGGTCTCGGGGCGTTACAACACTCCACCACTACGAGAGGATCTCGTCCCGAGATCTAGAATGGCACCGGAGGGAAAACAGAAGAGAAAGAGAAGAGGTAAAACTAAGCTGCTTCCTTGACAAACGAGTGAAACCAAAGAAACTTGAAAAGGTTAAGCCATTTCACGAAAAGAATACAACGGAGATGAACAAAGTAGAAAACACTCCGTTAGGAAAAGGAAACAAGGAAGAACAAATTCGAACAGCACTCCGGATGGAAAGATATGCAAGACTTGATAAGATGAAAAAGAACTTGAGAAAAAGGCACAACACTCCGGATAAATGGGATAAGAGAGGAAAAGAATATGAACTTTTACAATGGGATGATGGTTGAAAAAAAACAACATCACAATGCCTCCGGAGCAGAAGTGAGAATGGAATGGAATGAATGACGAGAAACAAGATCTTGAGGGAGCACGCTTACGACAAATGGTAGAATGGAGTTGTTGGAAAACCAACAACGAAAAGAAAAGCTTGATATGGTCTTATGGAATACATCTCAAATTATGAGGTGACAGCCTGCCACTCACAGCAAAAGAATTTGATTGGTATGAACAAGGAGACGAGAAAACTATTTCATCGGGAGGATAAAAGAAGAACTTGGGTCATTTATAAGCACTATAATAGCAACAATCCTTAGGAAAGGCTTTAGATGAAACATGACAACAGATAACTCCAACGAAGAGATTGATGGATTTAAAATATCTCATTCTTAACAACATGTGAATCATGAAACATGCACTCAAATTATCAAGAATGACATAATACCACCTCCAATGATATGGCAGAAAGAATTGTACTCCGGATTGCAAGATGAAGAATGCTTGAGCTCCTCTGAAAAGAATGTTGATGAACCCTCCCTGAAGAACTCCGGTAATAAAAGAATGATCCAAAATAATTGAATGATGAAAAGAATAATATTGAAGCCTTGTAATGATTTAGATGGATCTTTGCGACGAGATAAAGTGGAAACTTGGAACACCGGAAGAAAAGATAAAGCATCTCAAACCGAGAACGTGATATGAAGAACCACTCCGGAATAAGGAATTGAATTTAGTCGATGAAACAAGAATAAGAATTACATTATGCTTATCCTTCATCAATTAAATTGATGACAACCAAAGGATTTTGCATACTACTTATTCTCGTAGGAAGGATTAAGAGAGATATAGCGTAAACTTGGGAAGGTCTTCAATGAACCGCCGGTAGGATTGAAACAACGAATGAATTAATATGATAAAGGAAGGAAGAGGAACTCTTGAACGAACCACCGTAAGAATTGAAAATGAATGAAGAGAAAATAAAGAAACACCGGGAAGAATTATAAAATGAACGAAGATGCTTGAGAGGATTTAGATACATGAGAACGAAGAGATCACGAGCCGATTAGAGATCACTTGAACGAAGCACCGGTAAGATTGGAGAATGATAACTGAAAGCTGAGAATGAATAAACCTGAATTGATGGACTCCAGATAACAAACTGAGAAGACTCTTGAATTGCTCCGGATGGGTGAAAAGAATTTCCGCAATCGAAAAATAATTATGAGAGGATGGCACGAAGCTAGAGCCATGAATCTCTGAGAGAGCGGATAGATATGGAGGAAAAGTCTTCTTCGGTCTTCAAAACCTGAGAATGACGACGAGAAACACCAACAAGAATTATTGAGGCACTCCGGAATGAAGAATGGAAAAGTTGAGCCAACGATGAAAAGAATTTGAAAGGTCTTGGAGAAAGGCAATTGACTGATGACAATTCATTCTTACGTCAATTTTGAAATGAATTTGAGAATAACTCCGGTAAAATTAGAAGAGTCAGGTAAGATCCTGGAAAAATACCTATGGGTTAGGGCCCACTCAAAAGAAACACCGTAGAACGATTACTTGAAAGAGAGATTGCACCGGTTGAATTAAATGACTTGAATGCGATAACATCCTCGAAAGAGCTGAACGAAAGCAGAGTGGAAACACGAATCTTCGAGATATCTTGAGCACTCCGGAACAACTGGATAGCGAGAGGTGAATAATTAAGAAGTGCATCAGCAAGAGAAAACATTTGGAACAAGGAAAAGATATGATTGACAAGGCTTGACTTGAATCCACTGGAGAAGAAAAGAATGAATAATGATGAACTTGAGGTTCTGTCAGAATCTTCATGAGAATCACCGGGTAAGAACATGAAGGAAAAGAATGGAGAGACTTCACATGAATCGAAGGATACTTGATTAAGAAATCTGAGTCCTTGAAGAAAAAGGGTGGGTGGGTGGGGAAAACAAAGACAACTTGGGATGGATGAAACGAACAACATTGAGAAAGCTGAGATTGAATCTTTGCGGATGTTGAAAATGAACGGATCCGCTTGAAGAGAAAACACACCGGTTGAACAGGATTGACAAAATAATCTTGATGATCAAGAAGGATTAGCCTCCACAACGAAATATGAGAACACCGCTTAGGGAAAGGTATGGAATCAACACTTGACATTGAAGCAACTCGAATACCACAACTCAAAAAAAACAAAGGATTGGCTTGCAGAATAAGCCGAAACAAACATATGATAGAGATTTCATCCGAAGCTTTCATGGTGGGGCCCACACGGGCTCGATCGTACAGCACCATCATGTACAAGGCAGTGCACATGACATACGAAGCGTCCCCGAGTCAGCATAGCCAAGGACTCTTTCAGACACAACGAGACCACTATAAAACCAACCGTGGATAGGCGGACCACTAGACGTCGAACCCCAATTTCATATCATACATCTGTCGGAAAAATATCCTAAGAGCTAATTGAATTCCCACTTATGAACTCCCGAAACTTTCCGGTTATGCAATCAGGTGTTGGGGATACAGGGGAAGCATAATATGTCACCCAAAGCTAGCAAATCCTACATCCAGCTGTATCCATCCTTCAACACATAACCAAGAAACCTTCGGAAATCGTTTACCTCAACCTTCGAAAAGCAACCGTTATACGAGTTATGGCAATACTACCGAACTCCCGCCCCGGTACAGGGTGGCGTCGAGGTTATCTCACCAACAAATGCATAAAAGAGATTTTCGATGTCGGCGAAACTAAACTCAGGTATTTCAGAACTGCAACGATAAAATTGTGACGACAACACCTCGGAGCTCAATTCCCCGGGACACTGCCACAACCCCTAAATGTCAGGAGGCACCAAGAACAATGTTCTCGTCACAAAACCATCGGAACGATTCCAAGATACCCGCGTGATCCTAAAAAAATTGTGAAATTTGAGAAGAGAAGAGTCAAAACTCTATTTCAGGATGTCTCACCAGAGCGACGAAGGGGCTGAGGAGTAAAAAGAATTCCTAAATCTCTGATATATATAATCCTAAATGACTCAAAACAATTCTAGACTCAATCACGCCAGCGATTCGATCAAGTAGGGGGCTCCTAAGGTCGGGGAAGGCTCTGACACCAACTTGTAACACCCTCGATGCGGCTATATCTCCCACGTGTCGAAGCACGACTTAGAGGCATAACCGCATTGAAAGCAATGTCGCAAGTGAGGTAATCTTCACACAACCCATGTAATACATAAGGGAAAGAGATACATAGTTGGCTTACAATCGCCACTTCACACAATACATGAATAAAGCATTACATCAACCAGATACACACAAGGTCCGACTATGGAACAAAAATAAAAGAAGACTACCCCAATGCTACACAGATCCCCGATCGTCCCGACTGGGCTCCACTACTGATCAACTAGAACGAAACAACACAAAGGACAAGATCTTCACCGAGCTCCTCCTTGAGCTTGGTTGCGTCACCTGCACAGTTCATCGGCACCTACAAACTGGTTTCGGAAGTATCGATGAGTCACGGGGACTCAGCAATCTCGCACCCTCGCGATCAAGACTATTTAAGCTTATGGGTAAGGTAAAGGTATGAGGTGGAGCTGCAGCAAGCGACTAGCATATTTGGTGGCTAACATATTCGCAAAAGAGAGCGAGAAGAGAAGGCAAAAGCACGGTCGAGAAACTATGATCAGGAAGGGATCCTAGAACAACCTACGTCAAACATAACTCCAACACCGTGTTCACTTCCCGGACTCCGCCGAGAAGAGACCATCACGGTTACACACGCGGTTGATGTATTTTAATTAAGGTCAACTTCAGGTTTTTCTACAACCGGACATTAACAAATTCCCATCTGCCCATAATCGTGGCACATCTTTCGAAAGTTCAAATCCCTGCAGGGGTGTCCCAACTTAGCCCATCACAAGCTCTCACGGTCAATGAAGGATATTCCTTCTCCCAGGAAGACCCGATCAGACTCGGAATCCTGGTTACAAGACATTTCGACAATGGTAAAACAAGACCAGCAAAGCCACCCGAATGTGCCGACAAATCCCGATAGGAGCTGCACATATCTCTTTCTCAGGGCACACCGGATTGTCCAAGGTTCCGGTAGGCCAGCCCAGAGTTGCCCCTAGTGGCCACCGGCAGCTGACAGGTTGGACCAACACTCAGAGGAGCACTGGCCCAAGAGTTTAAATAAAGATGGCCCTTGAGTCTGCAGAACCCAAGGGAAAGAAAAGGCTAGGTGGCGAATGGTAAAACCAATGTTGGGCCTTGCCGCAGGAGTTTTATTCAAGGCGAACTGTCAAGGGGTTCCCATTATAACCCAACTGCGTAAGGAACGCAAAATCCAGGAACATAACACCGATATGATGGAAACTAGGGCGGCAAGAGTGGAACTAAACACCAGGCATAAGGCCGAGCCTTCTAGCCTTTACCAAGTATATAGATGCATTAATTAAATAAGAGGTATTGTGATATCCCAACAAGTAAACATGTTCCAACAAGGAACAACATCTCCATGTTCCTACAAGGATCAAGCTTCAATCTTCACCTCCAACTAGCAACGCTATAAGAGGGGCTGAGCAACGCGGTAACATAGCCAAACAACGGTTTGCTAGGACAAGGTGGGTTAGAGGCTTGGCTCAACAATATGGGAGGCATGATAAGCAAGTGGTAGGTATCGCGGCATAGGCATAGCAAAAGAGCGAGCAACTAGCAAGCAAAGATAGAAGTGATTTCGAGGGTATGGTCATCTTGCCTGAAATCCCGCAAGGAAGAAACGAGTTCATGAAGAAGAAAAACGGACGTAGTCGAACGGGTCCTCACAAACTCGACGTTATCGGAACCAACCCGAAGAAGCAACATCGGAAAGAAGCACACAACATAGTAAACAACCAACACCCGAACTTGGTATGATATGCGGGATGCGGTATGTAATGCATATGCATGATTTGCAAAGGAATGATTGAACCTGGACTCAACTTGGAAATCCAAGAGTGCCACTGGAAAGGTGAGATGATTTCGGTTGAAATCGATATAAAGATCACCGGAATCGGATGCACGGTTTGGAAATGGCAAGCAAAACAAATATGGCACTGGTCTGCGATAAACAGCAAGAAGATAAATATGCTACATCACTCAAACATGGCAACAAAATACATGGCAGGGATCCACTCAAGATGCTTGACAAAAGATGAACATTGAGCTACAGCTAATTCATCCATAAATAGGTTCAAACAAGCATGGCAAAAGAGCAAATGATAACAGGTTTCATACTTAGTGAAATTACTGCCTAATCTGAATATGGCTTTGGTTGTGCTGTCTGATCCAACTGCGGAGGTGATCAGGGAGGCATCGTCTGAATCTCTGACTGTCACTGTGGATTTACATACGCAGGGCATCCGTTTTGCTCTGTCTGCTCAAGGTGAGGAGCTGCTGTCTGTCCTTCTGAATGAGCCAATACCTCGAAAGCTCCTCAACGCTTTCATTTTTCAGGCCTTGCGTCCAGCTATTGCTACTATTAGGCCTTGGCAGCAGGGAAATGGCATGAGAACTGCTTCTACATCTATTTCTGTCAGAGTCTCAGTTGACTCTGAGGGGTTCAACTTCTCTCTGGTTCAGTCTGTCTCTACAGCCCCTGCAGATACTTCGTCTGTGGTTATTGAGGAACTCCCCAATGACAGCGTCGTGCTTAGTTCTGATAATCCTAGGCATCAAATTCAGTCTGCAGTTGCTTCGTCTGGGATCATTGAGGAAATCACCTCTGACACTTTGGTGCCTGCTTCTGATGAGCTTCAGCATGCCGTTGCTGCTTTGCTTCCTGCACCTCCTGTTCCCCATTTTCGGGCAAGATGTCCCAAGGCACCTGCACCAATATGCACCACTGCAGTCCGACGCAGCCAACGTTCCAACAAGTATGATGGCTTCAAGTCTCACGCTGTCAAGGAGATACGCACCTGCACTTCCAAGGTACAGCCCCGCTTTGTGCCCTCCATTGGCTCCTCTAGTTCTGCTACAGACATCCCTCCACCCACAGCTATCACCACTCTGCAAGCAATTGGTGTCAATCGCTGCACAATCTCGGGAGTGAACTATCATCTGAAGTTTTACTTGCTGCACCTTTTGCTACTCCAGCGCCTGATGATGTGCAAGGGGAAGTGGCTCCTCCTACTTCGGAATAATCCTTTTGGCCTATATGCCTCATCTGCGCTGCTGGAATGTCCTTTCCTGGAACGTTAGAGGCTTAAACTCTGAGAAGAAACAATTAGCCCTTAATAATGCGATTATCTCTAGCGGTTGTGCGGTCGTTTTTCTGCAGGAGACTAAAATGACTGATGTCTCTTTTGCGTTTATTAAAACCTGCTTTCCTAAACAATTCGATCGTTATGCTTTTTTCCCTTCGTGCGGTGCCTCTGGAGGCCTTCTTACTGTGTGGAAAAGCGCATTACTTACCGGTACCATCGAGTTTGCGGCTGTTTATGCGCTCACTGTCAGTTTTGTCAGCACACAATCTGCGCAAACGTGGTCCCTTGTTAATGTTTACAGTCCTTGTACTGGGGATGATCATGAGGAATTTACATCCTGGTTATATGATGTCCAAATCCCTAGTGGACAGGATTGGCTTCTTCTTGGCGATTTCAATTACATGCGGGCTCCTGACAATCGTAACAAGCCAGGTGGCAACTTAAATGATATGATCATGTTCAACGACATCATCCGTAAACAGCAACTAATTGAAATCCCAGTTCAAGGAAGAACATACACGTGGAGCAATATGCAACAGGACCCCCTGCTCGAACAAATTGATTGGTTTCTTACATCATTACACTAGACAACCATGTATCCTAAAACCCTGGTTAAACCACTTGGCAAACCTGTTTCTGACCATATCCCTTGCGTGGTTACTATTGAAACTAAGATCCCTCGCAGCAAACTCTTTCGCTTTGAATCTTACTGGATTTTACACCCTGGGTTTATGGATATAGTTCAACAGGTTTGGGATAAGCCGGTATTTAACAAAAACACTGCAGCCCTTCTAGCCCACAAGTTTAAGGCCCTAAGACGCGCTCTTAAAGTATGGAGTAAACACATCTCCAAGCTATCCATTGCGATCAGTAACTGCAATGAGGTCCTGGCTGATTTAGATGAGTTAGAAAACAAAAGATGCCTCTCTATACCCGAATCCAATTTCAGAAACATCCTCAAAATGCATCTTCTCAAGCTGTTGAAATATCAGAAGCTTTATTGGAAAAAAAAACGTTGCACCATTCGTTGGATCAAGTTTGGGATGAGAATACCAAAAAATTTCAGGCCATTGCCACAGAAAGATTTCGTAAAAATAACATTGCTTCGTTTCGCACTAAGGATGGCAATGTAATTGATGATCACCCTGGAAAAGAAGCCCTCCTTCACTCCACTTATAAATCCAGATTAGGGACTACAACCTCCTGTGATATGAAATTTGATCTGGCAGCAATCATTCCGCAGGCTGGTAATCTTGATCATCTTACTGATCCGTTCACCGAGGATGAAATTGATGAAGTCATTAAATAAATGCCTCCTGATCGCGCCCCCGGACCTGATGGGTTTAGTGGAGCTTTTCTTAAAGCTTGCTGGCCCATTATTAAACACGACTTCTATGCACTCTGCACCCAATTCTATGAAGGCACGCTGGATATCACTAGCATCAATGATGGTTTCATTACTCTAATACCCAAGGTCAACTCACCTGAGTCTGTCAATGATTACAGGCCGATTACTCTCCTTAACTGCTGTCTGAATTTGATCACAAAATTGCTTGCTAATCGCCTCCAACGAGTTATCCTTCAACTCATGCACCGTAATCAATACGGATTCCTCAAAGGCCGGACCATTCAAGATTGTCTGGGGTGGGCTTATCAATATATTCACCAGTGTCATACTTCGGGTAAAGAGATCATCCTGCTTAAGATCGACTTCGCCAAAGCGTTTGACACAATTTCTCACGAGCCCATGATCAATATAATGCGACATATGGGGTTTAATGAGCGTTGGATTTCTTGGATCAACTACCTCTTCTCCTCTGGCCGATCTTCTGTTCTTCTTAATGGGGTACCGGGCCGTCAATTCCTTTGTAAATGTGGGGTTAGGCAGGGCGATCCGCTATCCCCACTCATCTTTGTTCTCACGGCTGAGTTACTCCAGGCTGCCATTAATGATATATTCAGACAAGGCCGAATCCAGCTCCCCTTCCCTTGCCGAGGACAAACGGATTACCCTGTTCTTCAATATGCGGACGACACTCTCATAGTCCTCCCTGCATGCATCCAACAAGCCACTTTGATCAAGCAGCTCCCATCTGACTATGCCTCCTCTATTGGGCTTAAGATAAACTTTCAGAAATCCACTTTAATACCCATTAACCTGTACTTGGAAGCTACGAGCAATCTGGCAGAGTTTTCGGATGCGTAATTGGATCTATGCCCTTCACCTACCTTGGCCTCCCATTAAGCACGACTAAACCATCCGTACAAGAGCTCATGCCTCTGGTCTGTAGATTGGAAAGACAACTCACGTCCACAATTGCTATGATGTCATACGGGGGCAAACTTGCTTGGTTAAATGCATCCGCACGTCGCTCCTTGTGTTTGCCATGTGCACGCTTAAGTTCCCTCCCAAGCTTATTGAGATCCTCGATAAAATCAGGCGTAGATGCTTATGGACTAACAAAACAGAGCAAGGGGACAAATGTAATTCTCTGGCTGCTTGGGACTTGGTCTGCAGACCCAAGAAAAAAGGAGGGCTTGGGGTGGTCAACTTAAAAATCCATAATGAAGCTCTGCTACTCAAATTCCTACACAAGTTCTACAACAAAGTGGATGTTCCCTGGGTGCAACTCGTTTGGGACAATCTTTACTTGGGCAAAATACCACATGCGGTTGACACAATTGGCTTGTTCTGGTGGAAGGATGTCCTAAAACTCACTCCCATTTTCCGCGGAATCAAACGTGTTCAGGTGGTTGACGACAGTACGACGCTTTTTTGGAAAGATATGTGGAGAGAGGAGATCCTACAAACAGCCCACCCCCGTGCTTTTTCATTTGCCATCAGTGAAGATCTTTTTGTGGCTGAGGCAATGAATAGTATGGACCTGCATGAAACCTTTCAACTGCCGGTCTCACCGCAAGCGCTTGAAGAAATCCAGGAGCTGCACTCCCCTCCCCATTGGATATCCCCCTCGACCTCAGTGCATGATGTATGGCATTACTCATGGGGTTCGGCGTTCTACCGACTACAGGACTACTATAACAACTACTTCAGAGATGGGGCGGCCCACCAGGCCTTCCAACACCTTTGGAAGTCGCGGTGCACTATGAAAATCAAAATGTTCGGATGGTTACTCTTCATTGACAGGCTCAACACGCGCAATATGCTCAAAAGGAGGCACTATAACATTGGTGATAACTATGACTGCATTCTCTGTGGGCGACACGTCGAGGAAACTGTTGACCATATGATCTTCACTTGCCCATTCAGTCAAAGCTGTTGGGCTAAAATAAACATCGTGTGGCTGCCTTTTGACAACCGTCTCGACCTCCTACAAACTACAAGAGATTCCTGGCCAAATCCTTTCTTCTTTGAAACATTCCTCACCTCGGCCTGGAGCATTTGGAAAGAGAGAAACAACAAACATTTCCGAGGAGTGGCCCCTACGGTGGAGACCTGGCTGACAAGATTCAAGGGGACCTCCTGCTCCTTCAGCATAGAGTTAAAGCAGCCCGTAGAGCTGCCTTTGTCACCTTTTGTTCTTCATTGTATAGCCAATAACTCACATTATTTAGAGCTACTTAGCTGCACACTAGGTGCAAAGGGTGCACCTTGTAACATGGCTCGCTGATATGTCTATGTAAACACCCCATTTTTATAGATATATGAAAAAACAGTAGGAGTTTACCCCTTACTGTCAAGTTCCTCAAAAAAAACACAAGCCTGGAATTTATCATCATGAAGCACACTTTAGAGCATGAAAACTACAAGCTACAGGAACTTAACATGGCAAAGCAAGGGATGGCATGAAGCTATTCAACGCACTTAACAAAAGTCCCTTAGTGACCTTGAGCCAAAAGGAATCAAAAAATACAATTGCAAGCATGTGAACATGTCAAAAACATAAACAGATTCAGACTTAGTGAAAAACTGGAGCATGCAAATCAGTTAACGAGTAGGCACGTTCACGAGCTCGATGCACTCACTACAGAGCATGGCATGACAAACTAAGCATACACCCATCAAGAATTCATGGCATAGAAGCTAGACATGGAAAGAACAACATCATAGCATGCACGGATCAATAGCAACAACCTCGGCAAAATTGCTAAACATGTCAACAATCTGCCAGGATTCACGATATAGCAAAAGTAGAGCTCGATTGACTCAAGCTAAGGTGCTGCATAAATGCAAACATAGACATGGATGGATAGAGCACCACAATTTTAACAAAACATCCTTACTGATCATCCTCAAAAGAGGCACGGATCACTAGGAAACACCATGAACATATGGCATAACAACGAAAACCGGACAAGGACTTACTGAAATTCTAAGTCCCTGAAATCAGCATTACCGATTACGCTACTTTGCAAGCTTGTGCTAGTCACCACAAATATCACAAAAATACATGGTAAGCACCTCTGTAACGATGGCATGGCATATAACAAAACACATGTAGAGCTCAGGATCATAGTATGCACACATTAATTATGGCAAAAATGACAAAATGCCATTTGCTGAAACAGATCTGACAAATTCCTCACATAGCCCTCTTCCAACAGCATTTCGGGCATCAAGATGAGCTCAAATGAAAATGAAGCAATGAGATGAAATGATGTACTCGTTGAGACGAACATTTTGATGTGCTACATGCACGAATCGGAGCTACGGATGCAGAGTTGTGACATGATGAATAAGGCTAGAAAATCTGAACGGAAAAGGACTTAGGCAAAAATGACCCAGTCTGAAAAGTGTGCTAGATACTAAATCACGCACGGGCGAGGGATAGATGCTGGCTCACCATGGGCTTCGGCCCGGAGAGGAAAGAGAAGCGGATCGGGCAGGCTCGAGGAGGCCCATCTCGCGGGGCCAGGGTCAACGGCAGCAGCTGGATCGGGACCTTCCTGTCCCGCTCGCACGGGCAGCCGCCGGCGCGGCTCCGGCGGGTCTGGCGCAGCGTAGCTCGCCGGATCCAGCCAAGAAGTGGAGCAAGGGCAAGGATCCGGCCTGGGACGAGGTGGACATCGGGCGGCGAGCTCCAGATCCGGCGCGGGAGCGGTGCGGTGGCACGCGGACGATGCATTGGCCGGGCGGCGCAGAACGTGGCGACCTCCAGCGAGCTTGTTCGGTGGCGGCGATTGCCGGTCGGCGAGGCGGCGGGGCACTCGGGCGACGCGCGGGCGGCGAGGCCGGGAACCGGGCGGCGGCCGGATCTGGTAGGGCGGCATGGGTCACCGGCGGTGAGGAGAAAGGCAACGGGGACCGCAAGGCGATGGCAGCGCAGGAAGGTACTCCGGCGAGGAGGCGGAGGCCACTGGCGATGGAGGCACGGGCGCGCGGGAGACTGGCCGGGCTCCGATGGGCTCGCGCGGGCCGCGCGCGGGCTCGTGCGGGACGGCGCGATGGGAGGCATAGAGAGACGACGTGGCGTGTTGTGGTTGGCTGCGGAGATGGAGGCGGACATGTCTGGCGGTTTGAAATTTGTCCGGCGGCGCGGAGAGGAGAGATCTAGGGTTTGTACCGCGGAATTTTCGGGGGAGGCCACATATTTATAGGTAGAGGGAGCTAGGAGAGTCCAAATGAGGTGCGGTTTTCGGCCACGCGATCGTGATCGAACGACCGAGATGATGGAGGAGGTTTAGGTGGGTTTTGGGCCACTTTGGAAGGGTGTTTGGCTGCAACACTCACGAAGCCTTCTCGGTCCCTCGGTTAACCGTTGGAGTATCAAACGAAGTCCAAATGATACGAAACTTGATAGGCGGTCTACCGGTAGTAAACCAAGGCCGCATGATAAGTCTTGGTACAATCCGGAAACGTTTAACACCCGCACACAAAAAGAGGTAGAAAGGGACACCGGGTGACATAGGAGCGCCAGATTGCAAAACGGACAACGGGGAAAATGCTCGGATGCGTGAGATGAACATGTATGCAAATGAAATGCACATGATGACATAATATGCAATTCATGACATGCAAGAAATTACAAGGCACCAATGGCGAATAACTGGAGGACACCTGGCACATCAGTCTCGGGGCGTTACACAACCCATGTACAAGTGCTATCGTCTCGATGACAAGGATACTCTATTCTTCGAGGATCGCATTGTTGTGCCTAAAGGTGATATTCGTAAAGTCATTATGAACGAGGCTCACAATTAAGTCCTCTCTATTCACCCTGGAAGTACAAAGATGTACCATGACCTCAAGCAGTCGTATTGGTGGACTTGAATGAAGCACAAGATTGCTCAGTTCGTGAATGAATGTGATGTCTGCAGAAGGGTGAAAGCAAAACACCAACGACCAGCTGGTCTCCTCCAACCTCTTGCCATTACAGAATGGAAGTTTGACCACATTGAGATGGACTTCGTGACTGGATTTCCAAAGTCCAAGCGTGGCAATGATGCTATATTCGTTGTCATCGACAAACTCACTAAAGTGGCTCATTTCCTTCCTATCAAAGAGTCTATCACAGCAGCTCAATTAGCAGAGCTATATACCTCCCGGATTGTCTCTCTGCACGGCATTCCGCAGTTGATTTCTTCAGATTGTAGCAGCATCTTCACCTCGAAGTTTTGGGAAGTTTGTCTTCCATATGTAGAGTTCTCCTACAACAACAGCTTCCAAGCGAGTTCGGACAAGGCCCCATTTGAAATTCTCTATGGCAGGAAGTGTCGTACTCCTCTTAACTGGTCAGAGACTGGTAAACGTCAACTTCTTGGCAATGACTTGATCACAGAGGCAGAAGAGATGTGCAAAGTCATTCGCGATAATCTCAAAGCCGCGCAATCGCGCCAGAAGAGTTACTATGATAGTAAGCATCGTGATTTGGCTTTCGAGATCAGAGACCATGTTTACCTCCGCGTCTCTCCAATGAAAGGTACTCGTCGCTTCGGTACCAAAGGGAAGCTTGCCCCTAGATATGTGGGCCCTTTCAAGATCGTCAGCAACAGAGGCGATCTCGCCTATAAACTTGAGATTCCCTCCAACTTTGCAAACGTGCATGACGTGTTTCATGTCTCTCAACTCCGCAAGTGCTTCAAGACCCCTGACCGCACTGTCAACTTCGAAGACATTGATTTCCAAGAAGACCTGTCCTATCGTGAGCACCCCGTTGCTATCCTTGAAGAAGCTGAGCGCAAGACTCGCAACAAGTCAATCAAATTCCTCAAAGTCAAGTGGTCACATCATTCCGACCGTGAAGCCACCTGGGAATGCGAGGATCACCTCCGTTCTGAGTACCCGGAGTTTTTCCAGTCCTAGATCTCGGGACGAGATCCTTTCATAGTGGTGGAAAGGACCACCGGAGGACATAGGAGCGCCGGAATGCAAAACGGACAACGGGGAAAATGCTCGGATGCATGAGACGAACACGTATGCAAATGCAATGCACATGATGACATGATAAGAGATGCATGACAAAGAACAAAACACACGGAGAGAAAACCCAACAACAAGGAAATAAAATAACTTAGGGCCAGAAACGGCAAGAGTTGGAGTACAAATAAGCTAAATTACATCCGGGGTGTTACAACACCCCACCGCCGCCAACCCGGCCGCGCCACATGGCGCCGCCGCCCCACATCGCCGCCTCCTCCGTGCGGGCCCGCCGAGCCCGTGGCCGGCCCACGCGCCTCGCCGCCGCCCAGATCCATCGCCGCCCACGCTGCCCCGGCGCCCGACTCCGCCGCCGAAGGCGCCGGCCGTCTCTGTCGCCCTCCGCCGCACCATCGCCGGCGCCACCGCGTCCGGCCGCCGCGCCCTCAAGCTCCAACCATCCGCGCCGCCCGGAGTCCGCCGCCTCTTCCTCCCTCCCCGGGCACCTCCTCCGGCGACCCACGATGACCCCGGCGAGCTCCTCTACTTCCTCCGGCGAACTTCATCTCCGGCGATGGCCATCCTCGGGAACCTCGCCCTGCTACAGTGATCCGGCCGATCTGGATCTGGAGCATCTCATCGGTTGACTTTTTCCTCACGAAACCCTAATATTTTGCATACTTTGACATGCCATAACTCTCCATCCGTAGCTCCGATTCATGCGTGTAGCATATCAAAATGTTCGTCTCAACGAGTACATCATTTCATCTCATTATATCATTTTCATTTGAGCTCATCTTGATGCCCGAAATGCTATTGGAAGAGGGCTATGTGATGATTATGTTAGATCTGTTTCAGTAAATGGCATTTTGTCATTTGTGCCATGTTTAATGTGTGCATGCTATGATCCTGAGCTCTACATGTGTTTTGTAGAATGCCATGCCATCTTTACAGGGGTGTATGCCATGTATTTTTGTGATCTTCGTGGTGACTATCACAAGCATGCAAAGTAGCTTACTCAATGATGCTGATTTCAGGGACTTAGAATTTCACTAAGTCCTTGTCCTGATATTGTTTTATGTCATATGTTCATGTTGTTTTCCTACTGATCCGTGCCTCTTTTGAGGATGATCAGTAAGGATGTTTTGTTAATATTGTGGTGCTCTATCCATCCATGTCTTTGTTTGCATTTATGGATCACCCTAGCTTGAGTCAATCGAGCTCTAGTTTTTCTATAAAATGTTCCTGGCAGATTGTTAACATGTTTAGCGATTTTGCCGAGCTTGTTGTTGTTGATCCGTGCATTCTATGTTGTTGTTCTTGCCATGTCTAGCTTCTATGCCATGTCTTCCTGACGAGTGTATGCTTAATTTGTCATGCAATGCCTTGTAATGAGTGCATCGAGCTCGTAAACATGGCTACTCGTTAATTGTTTTGCATGCTCCAGTTTTTCACTAAGTCTGAATCTGTTTATGTTTTTGCTATGTTCACATGCTTGAAATTGTATTTTCTAATCCCTTTTGGCTCAAGGTCACTAAGGGACTTTTGTTATGTGCTTAGAGTAGCTTCATGCCATGCCTTTCTTTGCCATGATATGTTCCTGTAGCATGTAGTTTTCATGCTCTAAAGTTTGCTTCCTGATGATAAATTCCTGATATGCTGTTAATTTCACCAAGTCTGAAACCTGTTATCATTTGCACTTTTGGCCATGCTTGTTTGAACCTGTTATTGAGTGAATTGGCCGTAGCTCAGTGTTCATCTTTTGTCAAGCAACATGAGTGGATTCCTGCCATGTATTTTGTTGTCATGTTGGTGTGCTGTAGCATATTGTTCTTTATGCATTTAGATGGCTACTTGTTGTTTATCGCAGACCGGTGCCATATTTGTTTTGCTTGCCGTTTCTGAAGCGGTGATCTTTATGTCGATTTCGACCGATATCACCTCACCTTTCCAGTGGCACTCTTGGATTTCCAAGTTGAGGCCAGGTTCATTCATTCCTTTCCAAATCATGCCTATGCATCACATCTCGCATCCCGCATATTATACCAGTTTTGCATCATGTTGTGTGAGCTTTGCATGTGGTTGATTGTCTTCCTTTTTGCTTGTTGTTATTGCTTGGGTAGAGCCGGGAGACGAGTTCGTGAACGAGGAGCCCGTTGAGTTCGCTTACGAGGATCAAGGCAACTCTGAGACCTTTGCAGGCAAGATGACCATACCCTTGAAATCACTTCTATCTTTGCTTGCTAGATGCTCGCTCTTTTCCTTGCCTATGCTACGATACCTACCACTTGCTTATTATGCCTCCCATATTGCCATGTCAAACCTCTAACCCACCATATCCTAGCAAACCGTTGTTTGGCTATGTTACCGCTTTTCTCAGCCCCTCTTATAGCGTTGTTAGGTGCAGGTGAAGATTGGAGATCGTTCTTTGTTGGAACATGTTTATTGTTGGGATATCACCATATTATCTTGTTTATCTTAATGCACCTATATACTTGGTAAAGGGTGGAAGTCTCGGCCTTATGCCTAGTGTTTTTTTCCACTCTTACCGCCCTAGTTTCCATCATATCGGTGTTATGTTCCCGGATTTTGCGTTCCTTACACGGTAGGCTTATAATGGGAACCCCTTGACAGTTCGCCTTGAATAAAACTCCTCCAGCAAGGCCCAACCTTGGTTTTACCATTTTCCACCTAGCCTCTTTTTCCCTTGGGTTTCGCGGACTCAAGGATCATCTTTATTTTAACCCTCCCGGGCCAGTGCTTCTCTAAGTGTTAGTCCAACTGAGCGATGTCCGAGGCTACCAGGGGCAACTCTAGGTTGGCATACCCGACGTTTGGCTCATCTGAGTGTGCCCTGAGAACGAGATATGTCCAGCTCCTATCGGGATTTGTCTGCACATTCGGGCGGCTTTGCTGGTTTAGTTTTACCATTGTCAAGGATGTCTTGTAACCGGGATGCCAAGTCTGATCGGATTGTCTTGGGAGAAGGAATATCCTTCGTTGACCGTGAGAGCTTGTGATGGGCTAAGTTGGGACTCCCCTACAGGGATTTGAACTTTCGAAAGCTGTGCCCGCGGTTATGGGCAGATGGGAATTTGTTAATGTCCGGTTGTAGATAACCTGAAACTTAACTTAATTAAAATGAACCAACCGCGTGTGTAACCGTGATGGTCTCTTCTCGGTGGAGTCCGGGAAGTGAACACGGTGTTGGAGTAATGCTTGACGTAGGTTGTTCTAGGATCACTTCTTGATCATAGTTGTTCGACCGTGCTTTTGCCTTCTCTTCTCGCTCTCTTTTGCGAATATGTTAGCCACCATATATACTAGTCGCTTGCTGCAGCTCCACATCATACCTTTGCCTTTCCTATAAGCTTAAATAGTCTTGATCGCGAGGGTGTGAGATTGCTGAGTCCCCGTGACTCACAGATTACTTCCAAAACCAGATGCAGGGACCGATGATACCGTTCCAGATGATATGACCGAGCTCAAGTGGGAGTTCGATGAAGACTCTCGTCGTTACTATGTGTCTTTCCCAGATGATCAGTAGTGGTGCCCAGTTGGGGCGATCGGGGACTTTGTCGCATTTGGGGGTTGATCTTTATTTTGGTTCCGTAGTCGGACCTTGAGTGTATTGGATGATTGTAATGACTTATTTATGTATTTGTGTGATTTGGCGAGTGAAAGCCAACTATGTACCTTTCCCCTTTATTTATTTACATGGGTTGTTGTGAAGATTACCTCACTTGCGACATTGCTTTCAATGCGGTTATGCCTCTAAGTCGTGCTTCGACACGTAGGAGATATTGCCGCATCGAGGGAGTAACAGTGGTATCCTTCACCAATTTAAATTAATGACAAGCAACGGATTTGGCATACTACTTACTCTCGTAGAAAGGATTAAGAGAGATATAGCATAACTTGAGAAAGTCTTCAACAAGTCAGCAGTAGGATTGAGAAGAACGAATGAATATATACAATAACGAATGACGAGAACTCTTGCACGAACCACCGTTAGGATTGACAACGAATAAGTAGATATGATAGTAAGGAAGAAAAAATCCTGAATAGCCACCGTAAGAATTGGAAATGAACGAAGTAAAAAGGATGAATCACTAGTAAGATTTAGAGAATGAGTGAGGATACTTGAGGGGATTTAGATACCACTGAACGAAGAGATCACGAGCTAATTAGAGAATATTGAATGATGCACCGGTAAGATTTGGAGAATGATAGCTGAAGGCTGAGAATGATTAAGTCTTCTGAAATGATGGGCTCCGGAGGAAGGAAAAGAGAAAACAACTCATGAAATGCTCCGGATGGATGAAAAGAATTCCCGGAATCAAAAACAATTATGAGAGGATGGCCTCAAACTAGAATCACGAATCTTTGAGAGAATGGATAAGATTGAGAGAGAAATCTTCTTCGGTCTTCAAGTGTTGAGAATGACAATGAGAAACACCACAATGAATTTTTGAGGCACTCCGGAATGAAAATTAGAAATGTTGAACCAACGATGAAAAGAATTTGACAGATCTTGGAGAAGTACATCTGACTGATGAAAATTCATTCTTGCGTCAAACTTTCAGATGAATTTGAAAAGCTCCAGGAGAATAAGAAGAGTCAGGTAAGATCCTGGGAAAAGACCTGTGGGTTAGGGCCCACTCAAAACATACACCGTAGAATGATTTAAAAGAGAGAAAGCACCGGTTCAATTAAATGGCTAGAATGAGATAACAACCTCGAAAGAGCTTGAAAGGATTACGAAAGCAGAGTGGAAACACGAATCTTCGAGATATCTTGAGCACTCCGGAACAATAGAATAACGAGCGTGGAATGATTATGAGGTGGACCGGTCATGGGAAAAGCATTTGAAACAAGGAAAAGATATAATCAACACTGAAAAATTGCATTGAAAACACCAGGAAAGATAAGAGAAACAAAGAATGATAAACTTGAAGCTTCCTTTATCATCTTCATGAGAATCACCGGATAACAACATGAAGGAAAAGAATGGAGAAAATTCCATCGATAAAATGGATACTTGATTAAGAAATCTGAGTCCTTGAAGAAAAAGGGAGGGAGGGTGGGAAAACAAAGACAATTTGGAATGGATGAAACGAACACCGTTGAGAAACTTAGAATTGATCTTGTGGATGTTGAAATGGATGGATCCACTTGAAGAGGAGCACACCAGTTGAAAAGAAATTGAAATGACAAACTCGATGATCAAGAAGGATTAGCCTCCACAACGAAATATGAGAACACCGCTTAGGGAAAGGTATGGAATCAACACTTGACATTGAAGCAACTCGAATACCACAACTCAAAAAAAACAAAGGATTGGCTTGCAGAATAAGCCAAAACAAACATATGATAGAGATTTCATCCGAAGCTTTCATGGTGGGGCCCACACGGGCTCGATCGTACAGCACCATCATGTACAAGGCAGTGCACATGACATACGAAGCGTCCCCGAGTCAGCATAGCCAAGGACTCTTTCAGACACAACGAGACCACTATAAAACCAACCGTGGATAGGCGGACCACTAGACGTCGAACCCCAATTTCATATCATACATCTGTCGGAAAAATATCCTAAGAGCTAATTGAATTCCCACTTATGAACTCCCGAAACTTTCCGGTTATGCAATCAGGTGTTGGGGATACAGGGGAAGCATAATATGTCACCCAAAGCTAGCAAATCCTACATCCAGCTGTATCCATCCTTCAACACATAACCAAGAAACCTTCGGAAATCGTTTACCTCAACCTTCGAAAAGCATCCGTTATACGAGTTATGGCAATACTACCGAACTCCCGCCTCGGTACAGGGTGGCGTCGAGGTTATCTCACCAACAACTGCATAAAAGAGATTTTCGATGTCGGCGAAACTCAGGTATTCCAGAATTGCAATGATAAAATTGTGACGATAACACCTAGGAGCTCAACTCCCCGGGACACTGCCACAACCCCTTAATGTCAGGAGGCACCAGGAACAATGTTCTCGTCACAAAACCATCGAAACGATTCCAAGATACCCGCGTGATCCTAAAAAAATTTAGTGAAAATTTGAGAAGAGAAGAGTCAAAACTCTACGTCACGATGCCTCACCAGAGCAACGAAGGGACTGAGGAGTAAAAAGAATCCTACTCTCCAATATATATAATCCTAAATGACTCAAAACATTTTTCTAGACTCAACAACGCCAGCGATTCGATCAAGCAGGGGGCTCCTAAAGTCGGGGAAGGCTCTGATTACCAACTTGTAACGCCCTCGATGCGGCTATATCTCCCATGTGTCGAAGCACGACTTAGAGGCAAAACCACATTGAAAGCAATGTCGCAAGTGAGGTAATCTTCGCAAACAATCCATGTAATACAATAAGGGAAAAGATACATAGTTGGCTTACAATCGCCATTTCACACAATACATGAATAAAGAATTAAATTAACCAGATACAATCAAGGTCCGTCTATGGAACCAAAATAAAAGAAGACTACCCCAAATGCTACACAGATCCCCGATCGACCCTCGCGATCAAGACTATTTAACCTTATGGGTAGGTAAAAGGTATGAGGTGGAGCTGCAGCAAGCGACTAGCATATTAGGTGGCTAACATGCGCAAATGAGAGCGAGAAGAGAAGGCAAAAGCACAGTCGAACAAACTATGATCAAGAAGTGATCCTAGAACAACCTACGCCAAACATAACTCCAACACCGTGTTCACTTCCCAGACCCCGCCGAGAAGAGACCGTCATGGTAACACACGCGGTTGATGCTTTTTAATTAAGATAAACTTTAGGTTTTCTACAACCGGACATTAACAAATTCCCATCTGCCCATAACCGCGGGCACGGCTTTCGAAAGTTCAGAACCCTGCAGGGGAGTCCCAACTTAGCCCATCACAAGCTCTCACGGTCAACGAAGGATATTCCTTCTCCCAAGACAATCCGATCAGAATCGGCATCCCGATTACAAGACATCCTCGACAATGGTAAAACAAGTCCAGCAACACCGCCCGAATGTGCCGACAAATCCCAATAGGAGCTGCACATATCTCGTTCTTAGGGCACACTCAGATGAACACTACGCACAACTAAAACCAGCCCTTAAGTTTCCCCGAGGTGGCGCTGCAAGTGGCTCTATTTTGGACCAACACTCAGAGGAGCACTGGCCCGGGGGGTTTAATAAAGATGACCCTTGAGTCCGCGGAACCCAAGGGAAAAAGAGGCTAGGTGGCAAATGGTAAAACCAAGGTTGGGCATTGCTGGAGGAGTTTTATTCAAGGCGAACTGTCAAGGGGTTCCCATTATAACCCAACCGTGTAAGGAACGCAAAATCCGGGAACATAACACCGATATGACGGAAACTAAGGCAGCAAGAGTGGAACAAAACACCAGGCATAAGGCCGAGCCTTCCACCCTTTACCAAGTATATAGATGCATTAATTAAAGAAGAGATATTGTGATATCCCAACAAAATATCCATGTTCCAACATGGAACAAACGCCAAACTTCACCTGCAACTAACAACGCTATAAGAGGGGCTGAGCAAAGCGGTAACATAGCTAAACAACGGTTTTCTAGGACAAGGTGGGTTAGAGGTTTGACCTGGCAATATGGGAGGCATGATAAGCAAGTGGTAGGTATCGCAGTATAGGCATAGCAAAAGAGCGAGCAACTAGCAAGAAAAGATAGAAGTGATTTCGAGGGTATGGTCATCTTGCCTGAGATCCCGCAAGGAAGAAGAACGAGTCCATCAAGAAGACAAACAGACGTAGTCGAACGGATCCTCACAAACGCGACGTTATCGGAACTAACTCGAAGAAGCAACACCGGAAAGGAGCAAACAACATAGTAAACAATCATCACATAACATGGCATGATGCACAACCAAGTATGATGCATGTTCGGTTTAAATATGCATGGCATGGCAAAGTGCACAAACAATACTACAAATTAAGTGGAGCTCAATATGCAATGAGTTGCATGTTGAAGAAACACCACATTCAAGTTATTTAGTTCGATCTCGTTTATATACCCAACAATATTAAATGTTGATTAACATGGCAAGGGGTGAAGCACAACAAAACTACCTAACTAGGCAACTTTAAATGAGGCCGGAACAACATGCAACAAGTCCGGAAAATCCTCATGTGCATATTTATGGATTTGGTACTGTTCTGCCCTAAACCAAATTTTATAGTTGTTAAACATGCAAGATGAGTGCACCATGTTAAACTAGGAATTTTTCCACCCCATTTACATACAAAGTTTATTAAATTTGGAGTTACGGTTATTTAGTTATGAATTGAAGCATTGTAACATGGCATAGGAATAAATTTAACCAAACAGCATTTTAAGCATTTCAAACATAGATGAAAGTGGAAAATTATTAATCTACACAAAATTCTAAGCAAGTTTCATATATAAAACATTTTAATCCGATGCACGAATTGTGAGATATTATATGCATGTTGTGGAAGGGGTTTTTTGTAAATCTGCAAACTCCTGGATAAATAGATAAATCACTCCGTGGAAAAAAAACATGAGTCGGGCCAAAACTGGCCCGAACTGGGCTCTACAGGAGCAAACTGAAGATGGGCTTCCTCACATTGGGCTTCAGAGAGCCGGGCATTGCTGTAAGCGATGCTGGGCCGCGGCGGGAGAGAAGGCCGGCCCACGCAGCTGGCCAGCGCAGTCAACGCGCGGCTGGACCGGGCTCCTCTCGCATGATCTGACGAAGCAGACAGCAGCGGTTCAGGGCGACGGGACGAGGCGGCTCTGCAGCAGTCGTCTCGTCTCTGCTCGCACGGAGCAGAGGATTTGGGGGCTGCGGGGCTGCATCCTCCGGCGACAGGGATGGCGCGGACGCAGCGGAGGCGAGCAGATCCCGGCGGCGGTGACCATGGACGGGCGGCGGCCATGGGTTCGGTCCCCTCACAGAGAGAAACGGGAGAGGGGAGTGAGTAGTTAGGAGAGACAATCAGAGGGGGGAGGACGTCGAGGTCATGGCCTGGTTGTCGTCGGCAGCGAGGTGGCATCGGGGGCCTGAAGTAGCGCGGAAGGAGAGGAACGGCAAGGCAGCGGACTAGTGGTGATGGTCAACGCCGGCGGTGCACGGGCGGTAAGGAGCAGAGGAGAGGTTCGGACGGAGAGGTGGCTGGGGATCGAGCCTCCTGCTCGATCTGTAGGCGGGCACGACGATGAATCGAAGGGAGGAGGTGGAGGCTTTCGGTTGGTGTGGCGGTGAACATGAGGAGGGCATGGAATGGGTTCGAGCGAAGGGGATCCCGAGGTGGATCTAGGAGCGGCGGCGGCGGCGGCTGGGAGGATGGGACAAGGTTCCTGATTTTTAGGGTTGGACCTTGTATATATATGGCAGGTGGATTAAGTTAGGGGCTATCGGATCCCTCCGATCGTAATCGGACGATCGAGAAATAAATAGTTAGGAAGTCCAAATAGGAAAAAGGAGATGTTTTGTAGATGTTTGGGGATGTTCCGGACCCAACGGTGACTACTGTCCGGGTCGGGTCCGGGGAAGTTTCGGACACGCACGCGAGGGGTCGGTTGGAACTTGTGGGCTGTGCAGAAGGGCTCGAGCTGAGAGAAGAGAAGAGAGAGAGGCCCAGCGACTATTTCCGGAGACCGAAAACGCCCGACATTAGACCGGCTATACCGCCGCTATATTTATTCGTTTGGGCATTAAATGGACTCCGAACGCGATGAAATTTGACAGGCGGTCTATCTACACTATAATAAGACCGCACGCCAACTTTCAAGCCATTCCGAGAACATTTTTCGGCCACTTATAAAATAATATTTCAGACGTGCCGCAGGCTCGTGCAAGTGTGTCTGGGCTCAGAATGGACAACGGGGAGAACTGGGATACCCCGAACGAATGCAAGTTTTGAAAACATGATGATGCAATGCACATGATGAAATGATAAGATGCAACACGCAAACAAAAGACATGGCAACGTCGCTGAATAACTGGACGACACCTGGCACAACGGTCTTGGGGCGTTACAACACAACAAATAACAAGAAATGAAATGAACTTCAACTCAACCATTCCTCGTCGTTGGATACGCTTGCTATGAACCACAAGTGATTCTCTGGGACGGGCCATCGATTGTCGATCTAGAAACCAACGCAGGACTGATCATCCATGCTGAAGCAGCCTACTATATCAGTACCAGGGTAGGGAACCACCCAAATGTCCGAGGTATAGACACAGTTGCTTCTCATAAATGGTACTGTTAACGTTGTGTCAACAGTAGTTGGATCACCTTTCACCATCATCGGATAGTTTTGTCCAAGGAAGAGCGAGTTTTCTCCAAGACTATAAATTCTATACCAGGGAGAAGGAGTTGGCGCTAGCACACTAGTATCCATCCCGAATACCATGCAACGGGTGTTGGAATAGGTCCGGAGAGTGCGACCATGGGAGACTACACCTGCTTCCTTAGCAGTAACATCATCAGTGGGCTGTATACACACAAGAAGAGGTGATCCATCGAAATTAGTTGCCAGGCGCCACAGAGTATATGGGCGCTGCTCGTCCTCGTGATCGTGATCATCACCATCGTCATCTCCCCCTTGGTTATAAAATTTTTCAAGTATAGGTGGTGGGATGTTCACAGGACCTTGGAAACACAAGAAGAAGGTTAATTAGTAAAGGGAAACATGCTAACCCGCATGCATGTGGATGAAACAATTATAATTACGGTGGAAGACAAACGTACTGGAACTACGAGGATCCCATGCAAAAATAGTGCCACGAGTGGTGGCAGCAAACACAAGGCCCTCGTATTGAATTGCATCACAGTACTCATCCGTGTACAGAAACTGATTTTTGAGCAATATCCATCGCGTCGAACCACGAAGGACGGCAACAAGCTTGTCGAAGATAGCAACAACTTGATAGCTGTTGTAATTCCAAGAGCGGTTGGGAACTCGACAAATTGATATCTTCCGTAGAAGACAGTCACCATGATCGTATTTGAACGTGCGTACAATACCGGTGTGCTCAACCTCTGGGCAGTCTGCTGAGATTTTTGGAAGTGGAACCTGGTCACGAGTGTATACATTCACAAGTTCCCACTCGTAGTTGGACCCAATGTAAACAACCCAATCTCCATTTCCGCCGGCCCAAGCCTTGCCCTCAAGCGATGGCATCTTAACATCATACGTATCATTATCAAGCATTATCAACTGGCACAGGGCGAGGCCTCCGTCGTGCCGGTGTCAGTCATCAGGGTCATGGCGAAGAAGATAGGGGAGATCAAACCGCTCCTTGACTCTTGGGTTCTTTGTAATGATGTTATTAGTTGAGTCGAGAATGGGCTTGAACGAACCTTCCATGCTAGCCGAGGTGATGATGTCGCACCGATCAATGAGTTCCTCCATCGCATCATATTTCAGATTGGGGCAAGAATAACGGGGTCGTTTCCGGCATGTTCCCTCCATGGAGAAGACGATCGAACAATGGCAGAAGAAAGGGTGAAGGGCTGAAGGAAAATGGAGGAGGGAGAGGAAGAGCGTGCGACAGCAGTTCCAAATCAAGAGGGAAAGGCGAAGAGTCGGTGGACGGTTGCGAGTTTGCCATGGTTCACGAAGAGGCGCCCCGGCCTACACGTCCGTTCGGAAATACTCCTACTACTCGCCGTCGTCTCACTGATATGTTGGAACGGGACCACATGTCAACGAAACATGGTGTGCAATTTCTCATGCAAAATGCGATCTGGCCGCGTTGGCCCAAGGTGCCGCATTAGTTATTGACCTTTATTTTTTTAATGGCGTGTCGATCAGTTTTGAAGCACGACTAACAGGTACTGTACGCAGAGAAAATATAAACTACTCTACCACTACTCCACCTCCTGTACTAGTAGTATAAAAAAGATATATAGGCTGGAGCTTGAGCGCTTTCTTTCTAAGGGCTGCCCACTTGCTTCTCACACTACCACCCTGTCTCCAGATCTAAAAAAGACGGCCCCTCTCTCCCTCCTCACCGGTGGTCGCAGATCCACCGGGGAAGAAAAGGACGTGCAGCGTTGACGCAGTCGTCGTCGGCGAGCGAGGTCGCGCACTGACGACAAGGCCGTCCTCTCAGACCTAGCGCCCGCGCGGGATGGCCTCCGTCCCCAAGCTCGATGCCGTAGTGTGTGCGGAGGACGACGACCACGAGCGAAGCCACTTCCCACCGACCCTCAGGTATGCTACCTCTTTTCGAACCATAACCTTGTTCTATTGCCCCATCTGCGACGTCGTTGCATGTGGATCTTTTTCCACTCCACCATCTTCCCAATTTGCTATCCTCTGCACTGCTGGCCACGCAGACGAAAACCATAATTTGCTCTACTAAAGGAAACTCTACTTCATGCAGACTAATCCATGTCTGGGTTGAATAAGGAAAGGAAGGGAGACTGTACTGTCCAAGAGAGTAGGCATCGAACCCGCATCTAGGTTGAAAAGGGGAAAATCAGTAGCTAAGGAACGAGTCTCGTGTCTCTTGGTTGAAGAAGCGTAGAAAGGCATGACAACGCAATAAAGAATGACCAGGTCGATCGGTTTGGTGTCCTCGCATAGGAAAATGTTGGGTAAAGAGAACAAAAATGGGACGTAATCCACATATGTTGCCTGGATATTTGTTGCTCTGGGCAACCATACCTCCCTGACCACTCTGCGTCCGTGGAGGTACATCGTACTGGTGCGCCCACTGTCCGAATGGGCCTCCCATGCTCTTATTGCCACTTTTTTGTTGTTAGTATAACGCCAGCAGTCAAGTCAAGCAATGCTAAAGTGATGCCACATTTAACTAATGCTGCTTTCAGTCTAATGCCACTGATAAATTTAAGAAATGCCATTTAAAGTCACTGGATTATTTCAGGGTTAGCTGTTGATTGTGGATGTATTAAAGATTTTTCAGCTAAGGCATTCTAATGCTATTGCACAGCCAGTATACCAACGATGAAACTTGTTACTACCTTCAGATTTTTGCACTGTTAATGCTTATAGATTACATACCTCACTTTCATGAGATAAGTTAATTTTTTTGTACAGTGTCACCAAAATGCCAAGGCGTTGATGTCATTTTATTTTGGTTAAACTGCACAGACAATTATTAAGACAAGAGGAAAGGTCAAGAGTGGGCACCTCCTCCTCCGGTTGTTCTCTTGATTCGTTCGATCAAGTTTTTATGTTTGATCGATTATCAAGATTGGGATATCAATTTTTAAGGTCCCCCCGAGTTCGAAATGATATTTACCTTGGGATCGGAGATGTTGGATTGAGATGGATGGTTGTGCTTGAAGTGAGGTACATGGTTTGCAAAAAATTTATACTATCATTAGTTAATAACGCTAGTTACCTTCAGACTTTTGTATTTGGTTTAATTCTCATGCACAGCTAGTATACCAATGCTGAAACTTGTTACCTTTACATTTTGTATTGTTAATTCTTATAGAAACCTTCCAGTGCTAGAGTTTATTGAAATCTGTTCAGTAAAACCATTGTACTGTACGCTGTAATAAACTAACTACTCTACTGTTGCACTAGCCACTAGATTAGTGTATATTTGTAGTATTCGAATGGTGTTGCATTAGCGTATGGACATAAGTAAAGTGTGGCAAGCTTTCCCAGATATGTGCTCAAGAAAACTACTACCTGTTTTTCTAAATACTAGACGTTTGGGCACTTTAAATTGAACCGCAAAAACGTCTTATATTAAAGAACAAAGGGTGTAGAGTTCACTCAAATTATCCCGGTAAAGCTAGTCACACCTTTGTTAAAATTAATGTTCATTATGTTATCGGAGGAGGTCTGTATGCTTATCTCTAATGCCTGTCGACTACATACCTGACATCATGATGTAATGTTAAGTCATTTCCTTTTGTACAGTGTCACTGAATTGTCAAGGCGGTGATGGAATTTTATTTTAGTAGAACTGCATAAAATTTGCTTAAAAGAAGAGGAAAGGTCAGGAATGGCTCAGTTTTTCAGAAAAAACTATGTATGCCTTCCTGACATCAGCCGCTGTTGCTTTATTTATTCCTTCAAACAGGTGGTTAGAAATAGTCTTGCTACCTTTTCCCATTAACAAATTGGAATGCTTATATTTGTGAGTCTATGCTTCAACTAGTGCCACTTTTAGAGTAATCACACTTTCAATATCTATGCAAACAGGGATGCTCGATTTTAGTGGAACTGCACAAAAAGTCCAACTGGTTCAACATTAGGAGCATGTTTTTTTCCAAACCTTTATATCCAATTGGTGGCACTATGATCTGTTCATTACGAAGGTACATGGTTTGCTACTATCTTGCTACTATTTTTGTACTGTCATTAATTAGATAGTAATACTAGTGGTTTGCATGTGAATTTATTGGTAGGGTGGACCTACATTGGAGGTGCAGGACAGGATTCAATGATTGGATGTTCAATTTTGGTTGTATCAATTTCACCTCTTCCATCACTGTGAACATGGATATCCTTGGTCTGATGAAGAATAGGCGCTGTATTTCTGCTCTAAACCAGCAAATCAATTCAGTATGAAATTGTCCAGGGCAAAACATAACTATATCAGATTATCCAGTGCAGAACATGACAGATGCTAAGCGGAAGAGACATGTTTAAACCGAAAATACAAGGTGTGGTATATGTTTACTAGCTGCTTGATATTTGTGCAGACAGAGATGTCTGCCCGTTGCTATTTGGCAAACAAACAAAGTGTCCGCAATTTTGGTTGAACTGCACAAGAGAAGAGTATAGTCACAGCATGCAGTGCCATTTGAAAATAGACACAGAAAGATTGGATAGTCATTTCATGGACTGCAGAAAAGTAGTACTATACTATTTATTGGCAAACACTAGGTGCTTCATTCCTTTGGTCTGATTATACAATGGGCATCATTTTGCCTAAGTTAAAGTTTGTATTCCGAAAATAGTCTCGCGGTGTGATCGAGAGAAGACCAAATCATATTGCAGTGGATGTTCCTCCATCATGTGTGGTTCATTCTCATGGTTCCAGCTGTTGGTGAAACCACTTACGTTTGCAAGAGGAATTGTAGACTTCACAAACAAATTTGTCTTTCAGTCTGTACTAAATGTTGGCCAAGAGAATCATCCATGTTAGTAGGAAGAACATATATTTTTTCTAGATCTTTGCTTTTGGAGCTACATATTTGTATATGATCTGTGAATCATTGAGATGCATTAACATGTTGATCTTATGTATGGGAATCATACTAGTTAGTTTTAGTTGCGACGCAAGATCCGAAGTGGCTGATCTTTGCTTTTGGAGCTACATATTTGTATATGATCTGTGAATCATTGAGATGCATTAACAGTTACTTATTTCTGTTCGCTCAGTGTTTACAAGTTACTGATCGATCACTAGCTAGCCTACAAATGCGCTCCTGGCAGTTTTATTTGCGAGGCAAGATGCGAAGTGGCAGTTTTTTGAATAAAAATGCCTACACTACTAGGGAAAAGGCTAGCAGCAGCGTGGGTTTTAGGCCTATCAGCAGCGCGGGTACACGCACTACCAATAAGGCACTACAGCTAACTCTTAGTAGTAGCGCTGCCTGTACCTGCGCTACCACTATTGACTATAGCAGCAGTGCTTTTCAGGAACGCGCTGCTATTACTTAGCTGTAGCGATTTCCCGGTCCAGCGCTACTATTATATCTTTCACCATTTCCCCATTCCGGCTTCGATAAACTGCAATTTCCAGATACTAGGTACTACTAGATATCAATTTCATAAAGCATTATAGGTACTAGGTAGTACTCCCTCGGTTCGAAATTACTCGTCGTGGTTTTAGTTCAAATTTGAACTCAAACCACGACGAGTAATTTGGAACCGAGGGAGTACTAGATAACAATTTCATATATACTCAACATGCATCCTCAAGCAGTACAAGGTGACATCGACGACAATCATCATATTTAGTTCTAGATGATATCGACAACGATCATCATATGTAGTTCTACATGATATCGACGACGATCATCATATGTAGTTCTAGATGATATAGCCACATACACATATGTAGTTCTAGATGATATCGACGACGATCATCATCCTCAAGCCTGGGCGGTGGGTGTACCTGATAATAATTAGGATGGCCTGTCCAGTATGAAGATTCTTTCCAATGAGGAATCTCTTCCACCCAACCGAGTTCAAGTGTGTGCGACCATCTGTGCCCATGCGGTAAGTACATGTGGTGACGGAGCCCCTTGCGGTAAGGCGTAGTCCAACTGAGCCTTCTTCATCAGACTCGATACCACAACTCACAGATAGGTTCTTTGGCAATCTCTGAATAAGAAAAACATATCAATTAATAAATAGCCTAAGCATGTGATCAGACTCTACACTAAAGTATATCATCAACTAGATTCCACAAAGCATATCATTGGACTCTACACTAAGCATATCATCGGATTCACTATGCATATAATCGGATAATTTGCATTTGTAAGTATAACAATAAAGCATATATATATATATATCATCAAATTACTACATGCAGTACGTATAACATACCATTTCATGCCGATCGACCATGGTACTTGTCAAGCGGGTCACGAATGGCACCCCAACAAAGTCATCACGTGGCGGAATTAGGTTGCACACCTCCTCCTCGCTCAGCCTCATTCTTTGAGCTATGATGGCTTCATGAAGTGGGTGCTCATCATCTTCATTGAGTGGGTCCTCATTATCTTCATCATCTTCGTCATCTTCATCATCTTACACCAGGTTGATATAAATGACAACCAGCTTGGGTCTTTCTGCTCTGAAGGAGAATCTGATCAACTCACCACCAGTAAGACGCATGAGAGCGAGGAAACGGGCCCATCCATCTCCTCCAATCTGCGACATATTGCGTCCTTTCTCGACCTCCATAGTGTACGGCCCCCCAGGAGCCTCAAATGTCAAAGTGTCTCCTGTCAGCTTGTTGAATTTCAACCTCACATTGCATGGGACGATCTGTGTAAGAAAAGCAAAATGACACAATGCAGTAATGCCAACACTAAAAATAAAATAGTTGTTACATTTCATCTAATTTCTTACCGCCGCATGACGAAAACTCGGATGGAAGTAGATGCCGAACAGCTTGCCAGTTGCAAGGCTACTGGCGCACCTTGACTTGCACAGTCGACATAATGGTGCTGGTGGTGGCGCCATTTTACTAAATCAACTAAATCAAAATGTTCTAAATCAACTAGCCTACTAGATCAACTAAATCAACTAGCCTACTAAATAAACTAAATCAAAATGTTCTAAATCAACTAAATCAACTAGCCTACTAAATCAACTGAATCATATCAACTAAATCGACTAAATCAACTAGCATACTAAATCAACTAGCATACTAAATCCACTAGCATACTAAATCAACTAAATCCAAATGTTACATATGAAAGCCTACTAAATCAAAATGTATCAGGGAGGAGGGACAAGGAGGGGCGACTCGAGGAGGGAGAAGATAGTAGGACGGAGGAGGAAGGCGGAGCGAGGAGCGGCCGGCCGGCGGCGAGTGGAGGAAGGACGGATCGAGGAGGAAGGCGGGGCGAGGAGGGGGCGGCCAGCGGCGAGTGGATGGAGGACGGAGGACGGAGGCCGGTACCGAGTCCAGCGAGGAGGATGAGGCGACAGCGACGCAGATCGGGGGAGGGGCGACGGGGGAGGACCGGCGGCGCGGGGGGTGAGGAGGAGACCGTGATCGAGTGTGTGTGAGTGTGATCTGTGGATGAGGCTAGTGAAATTTGTAGTTAATTTAGCAGTAGCGATTATTGCCTGAATGCGCTGCTGCTACATTACGTAGCAGTAGCGCTGTCTATTTTAATGCGTTGCTGCTATAACTGGCCTCGCGGCGGCGTCGTGGGAATTTTAGCAGTAGCGCCGCTTGGAGTGCGCGCGCTACTAATAAACTTGTTTTAGCAGCGTGTTTCCACAGCCCGAGCTACTGCTACTTAGCAGCAGCGCCTGATTTTATAGCGCGCTACTGGTAAGATTATGTGTATAGGCTTTTCCCTAGTAGTGCTATCTCTGAAGAAACTGACAAGCTACACTATCAATCCTACACGGATAAAAATGCCTACCTTTGAAGAAGTTTAAGACTAATTAATTCCGTGAGCAAAGCAGCAAGACCAAGGCATGGCAATAATTAATGGCATGCAGAAGTTTAAGCCTAATTAATTCCAATGATTTAAGTGGCTGCATGCGTGCCCTCGGCTGCGACTCGTTGCATGTTGCTTCGCGTACTGCCTGCGATCGATTCTGAGTGCCTGCATGCAGCCGGCCGTAATTAAGGCAGCTAACTGATCCGAAAAAGATACGCTTTAACTGTTGCGGGCTTTTTAAATCCGTGGAATCATTATTGACAAGGAGGGAGATGATTCGAGTGCACTCGTTTGACCGCCATGCCGGCGTGCGACCCAGACGGGACGGGACGGCACAATCATAATTTCAGTTTCTTTAGTTTTCCATGGCAAGCTGGCGTGCTAAGCCATTATGCATTGAATTCCGATAACCGTCGCGCTACCTTCCGCCTATAAGTACTGCTTCCCGGCCTTCTCCGGTGCCACCGTGACCCAACTCGCCATATCCTCATAAGCCCCCAACGGCCCGACGTCGCTCGCCACGTCAGCCATGCCCCCACCCGTCCGCGGTAGGCGACGCCGGAGGCGGTCATCGCCGGAACTAGTGTTCGGGTTTTCACCGGAAGGCAGATGGAGGGAGGAGGCATTCTATCTGTCTTTAGATGGCAATGCGGAGATTGAGGAGTTGTTGGAGCGCGACCGCATGGCGGAGGACCAGGAGTTGATGGAGCGCGACCGCCTGGCGGAGGAGCAGCGTATAGCCGATTTGCGCCGCCAGCGGGACATGGAGCAGCAGCGCACCGACGCTCTGAGTCACGAGCAGAGCGCCCGCGACTGGGCCGACTACGTGGCGGCCGGCGCCCGGAAAATAGCCCTGGAGGCTATCGGGCACGCACATGTTCGCGACGCCGATTTTTACTACCAGCTCGTCAAGTGGGTTTCCCGCTTGGAAGCCGAAGCTTCGGTGGACCACGCCGGCATGGAAAGGGCCAACACGTGCGAGCAACGCGCCCTATCGCACCTCTTGCAAGTCCGAAGCGAGGCGCACGACGCCGGTGCCGGCGTTTAGCGTGTACCACAGATGGCGGCCGGCATCGTCTAGTTAGCTAAGAGTAAGTTAGTACTTGTACGCTACTAGAGTATTAGTGGGAGTTGATAGTTAACTTGGCTATGATGGTTGTCAACATGGAAGTTTAGTACTCTATATGTGGATCAGACCTGTTACTTTGCTCTGAATGTTGAACTTTCCGTTTGAACGTATGGAATGGGCTGTTATTTTTTTAAATGGGTTGTATTTGTCCTCCATGGGTTTAAAGGCTGACTTGTGGGCCTAACAAGTTGACGCGTACACAATCAAGAGATGATTGTACGTGGAGAGGATGACAGCAAGGACCCGCCAAGGTCATGACAGTACGCAAGCAAGCGCCTCCTTATTTCAAGCCAATGAAAAATGGCTCCTCCTAGTGGATTTCTGACATCTGGGTCCCATGCCATTGTCAACATAGTCAATAAACGAGAGAATTGCACAACGAGCGGCTGACACCAGGGACCCAGCAGCTCGCCCAATTATTTTTGTTTTGGGTTAATTTGATAAATGCCACTCCAAATATGGTGTATCCGAGAAATGCCACTGCAATTTCCAAACTTTGAAAAAATGCCATTTCATGCCATTTCTAGTGGCATTTTTCGAAGTCTGGAGTGGCGTTTTTCGAAGTTTGCAAACTGCAGTGGCGTTTTTCAAAGTTTGCAAAAATTGCAGTGGCATTTTTCAAAGTTTGGAAATTGCAGTGGCATTTTTATGAATCGCCATAATTGAAGTGGCATTTATCTAATTTGTTTTTGAGACGGAAGCAGGGTGTCAACTGGGCTGTGCAGGACACTCTGGCCTGTCTAGACAGCCTTTTCTTTTATGTTTACCACAGACCAGCTCAGAAGTTTTTTTTTCTGAAAATGGCTAGCCCAGTTTTTTTGTGATTTGTCAATTAAGTCGCTTTATCAGGCTTGTTGGGCTGCAAATCTTTCAATATGAGGAGAGCTTCATTCGGCTGGCCGAGAAAATGGCCTATCAATAATGAGAAATGAGCTGTACATTTTTAAAACACATCAAACTGGCAATTAGTTTTAAATATATTTTCTTCATTTCGAGATTTTAAATTGCATTGATTTTTATGCGTGGACAATTTATTGGATTTTATATTGATATACATTTATTTTTAAAATCAGTCTGAATGTGACTCGAAATTTCGGGATTAAAAATAGTTCAGACCGCATTAACATATGCAAAATTTCGTATAATTTTTTAACCGTGGCCACAATATGGGTTGTAATGCTAACAAAAAGAATATGTGCTCCAAAAAAGCCCGTAAGAAATAGCAAATGGGCTGTAAATTATTTGAAATAATGGCAGATGGGTTGTATGCTGTTTTCCACGGATTTGAAGCTTTCCACAGATGGCCTGTATACCATTGGATGTCCATCCAATGGCCGTCGTGCTTCTTCAATCTCTGCTCTTCCTACTCCAGCCGCTCAAACAAGCGTCGGCAGGACTGCCTGCTCCCTTCTCCCCGCGGCCGGCTGTGCTGCCGCGCAGGCCTCACCGCCCCATCGTACTCCCATCGCTAGCTAGCCATCCCTCTACTCACCCACAACTGTTGTTATTCTCTGGCGACGACAGACGAACCAATAAACCCTCGTACATTCATACTTCCCTCCGCGTGGGAAACAAAAGCAACTGCCGAGTCTTCCCTGCCTCCGTGTCGTTCCCTTCCTAGGCCTCGCCGTCGTCCACCGCCCTGGTGCTCTCGGCGTGGCGTGGTCAACGACCGACATGCATCTGAAGTGGACTGTACATGGAGAGGCTGACAGCTGGGTCCACGGCCGCACGCAAGGAAATGCCTCCTTATTACGCACAAAATAATGATTCCTCCACCTGACATCTGGGACCCACCGAGAGGGCCTCTGTATTTCGTGAAAAAACATTACCGCCACTGACAGCTCGGACCCACCAATTATATCTTCGTACGCAAGGAAGTGCCTCCTTATTACCTAAAAAAATGAATACTCCCCCTGCTAGCTGGGACCCAGTATAGTGGGCCTACTAAGTTAACAGGGACGAAGGGCTTTGTCAACTTAGTCAATATGCACGATTCTAGCTCGACTGACCGTACGATGTCCATCCAACGGCCGTAGTGCTTCTTCAACCTCTGGTCTTCTTGCTCCAGCCGTCCAAAGCAGCGCCGGTCGTGCCGCCTGCTCCTGCCTCCCGTGGCCGGATGTGCTGCCACGGAGGCCTCACCGCCCCCATACTACTCCCACCACTGGCTAGGCCATCCCTCCACTCCACTCACCCACACCCCCTGTTATTCTGTGGCGATGGCAGCACAGCTGAACCAGTCAACCCTCGTACTCCTCTCCGCGTGGGCATCGACTGCCGTGTCTTCCCCGGCTCCACGTCGTCCCCTTCCTAGGCCTCACTGTCGTCCATCGTCGTGGTGCTCTCGGCGCGCCGTGATCAATGTGGTCAATGACCGATTCCATCGGAAGAATACTGTACGTGGAGAGGCTGACAGCTGGGTCCATGGCAGCCGCAAGGAAGTGCCTCCTTATTACGCGGAAAATAATTATTCCTCCACCTGACAGCAGGGACCCACCGGACGCCCACCAGTATTTCGCGAAAAAAATGTTTGCCCCTGACTGCTGGGACCCACCCGAGGGCCACCGTATTTCATGAAAAAAAGTTCCCCCTACTGTCAGCTCGGACCCAGCGGAAGTGCCTCCTTATTACGCACAAAAAATGAATACCCCCCCTGCTAGCTGAGACCCACCTTGGTGGGAGGCTGACTTGTGGGCCTACTAAATTGATGGAGACGGAGGGCTTTGTCAACTTAGTCAATATAAACGATTCTAGCTCTAGTGACCGTACAATGTCCATCCAACGGCCGTAATGCTTCTTCAACCTCTGGTCTTCTTGCTCCAGCCGCCCAAAACAGCACCGGTCGTGCCGCATGCTCCTGCCTCCCGTGGCCGGCTGTGCTGCCACGGAGGCCTCACCACCCCCTACTATTCCCACCGCTGGCCAGGCCCTGCGGCGACGGCAGCCTCACACCGCAGCCGAACCAGTGAACCCTCGTACTCCTCTCCACGCGGGCTTCCACTGTCGCGTCTTCCCCGGCTCCCCATCGTCCCCTTCCTAGGCCTCGCCGTCGTCCACCGCCCTGGTGCTCTCAGCGCGGCGTGGTCAACGTGGTCAAGGAACGACTTCCATCGGACGTGGACTGTACGTGGAGAGGCTGACAGCTAGGTCCACGGCCGCAGCAAGGAAGTGCCTCCTTATTACGCGGAAAATGATGATTCCTCACCTGACAGCTGGGACCGACTGGACGGGCCACTGTATTTCGTGAAAAAAATGTTGCCCCTGACTGCTGGGACCCACCAGCTACATCTTCGCACGCAAGGAAGTGCGTCCGGGCAAAAAAAACGATTCGTCCCCCTGACAGCTGGGACCCACCAGCTACATCTTCGCAGACAAGGAAGTGCCTGACAGTCGGGACCCACCTGGTCGAAGCGTACGTAGTGTTGTCATTCTGGTCGCGAACGTGTACGTACATATATACTGGTGGATGTAGAGGCGCGCACGTGTCGTAGTAGAGGCGCGCACGTAGCATGTACACGTACGTACAGCGGCCAGGGTGCAAGAAAGAAAATATGGCCATGTATGTGTACATACGGGCGGGGTCTCGAACGCGTACTCTCGCATACGCACGGCCATAACTCGTGTACATGGTTGGGTCGGAACGGAGAAACAACGTCGTCGTCGTGTTCATGGGGAGGCAACGGAATGCGTCGTGTTCATGGGGAGGCAACGGAATGCGTCGTGTTCATCAGGAGGCAATGGAACGCGTGCGAGCCAACTGGCTGGGTCGAAACGGAATGCGTGGTCGTGTTCATCAGGAGGGCTTGGATGGAACAGGCGATGGAAACAAGGCCTGGCGTACCGCACAACGGAGGAAACGGACCTCCTACATTCGGAACGGGGTCCTGTTGAACGGGAGGGGTCTGGTGTACCGCAAAATGGGGGAAACGGACTTCCTATGGTCGAAACGGGGGTCCTTTTGACCGGGAGGGGTGTGGTGTACCGCAAAACGGACGAAACGGACTTGTGTTGGAGCGCTACGGTCGAAACGGGGGTCCTGTTCATCGGGAGGGGTGTGGCGTACCACAAAACGGGACTCCACGACATACTGTTCATCTCCATCGTCGACCTCCTCCAGCCTCCACGGGCTACCGTCGACCTCCTCCAGCCTCCACGGGCTCCTGTTCATCCAGCCTCCACCGCGCACTACTCCAGCGGCTACTGTTCAACCACCCCTCCACGGGCACCCCTCCACCGTCTACTGTTCATCCAGCCCTCCACACCACAGGGTCCTGTTCAACCACCCCTCCACGGGCACCCCTCCACCGTCTACTGTTCATCTAGCCCTCCACCACACCACGGGGTCCTGTTCATCCAGAGACAACGCCACCGCTCACTGTTCATCCAAACCCCCTGCAACGCTCACTGTTCATCCAAGAGGCAGTATCGATCGGCTTCAGTTAGCAGCAGTAGCGAAGGAATCGCTCGATCGGGTTCAGTTAACAGCCGTCGATCGATCGCTCAGGTTCAGTAACACGTAGCCTGCAGTGCAATCGCTCGGGTTCAGTTAGAGCCCAACGCCTCGCTCGGGTTCAGTTAGAGCTAACGCCTCGCACACACGCACGTACGTGTACGAGAGAAACGCGCATCGCTCGGCCCCCGACCTCCCACCGTAACCGGGAACTCCCTGAAATTTTCCTCCGCCTCGCTTCTACGATGGTTTTTTCCATCATGGACCGCCCAAAGAATGTCATGCAGTTGCGTCTCCGGCCCGCCCAGGACGAAAAGCCCATTTTCTGTCATGATTTTTTATCATAGAAGTAGGAGCCCACCACATCTATGATGATACCGGGTTTTGTCACAATTACCGTCATAGAAGTGTCATATGTATGACAGAAAAAAATTTCGTTGATGTGTTTTTTTGTAGTGAAGTGGATGACCTAAGGTTTATCAATCCGTAGGAGGCATAGGATGAAGATGGTCTCTCTCAAGCAACACTGCAACCAAATAACAAAGAGTCTCTTGTGTCCCCAACACACCCAATACAATGGTAAATTGTATAGGTGCACTAGTTCGGCGAAGAGATGGTGATACAAGTGGTATATGGATAGTATTGGATCACATAACTATCCCTCAACATGCAACAAAGAGTCACTCCAAAGTCACTAATAGCGGAGAACAAACGAAAAGATTATGGTAGGGTACGAAAACACCTCAAAGTTATTTTTTCCAATCAATCCGTTGGGATATTCCTATAAGTGTCATAAACAGCCCTAGAGTTCGTACTAGAATAACACCTTAAGACACAAATAAACCAAAACCCTAATGTCACCTAGATACTCCAATGTTACCTCAAGTATCCGTGGGTATGATTATACGATATGCATCACACAATCTCAGATTCATCTATTCAACCAACACATAGAATCTCAAAGAGTGCCCCAAAGTTTCTACCGGAGAATCACGACGAAAACGTGTGCCAACCCCTATGCATAGGTTCATGGGCGGAACCCGCAAGTTTATCACCAAAACATACATCAAGTGAATCACGTGATATCCCATTGTCACCACAGATACGCATGGCAAGACATACATCAAGTGTTCTCAAATCTTTAAAGACTCAATCCGATAAGATAACTTCCAAGGGGAAACTCAATCCATTACAAGAGAGTATAGGGGGTAGAAAACATCATAAGATCCAACTATAATAGCAAAGCTCGCGATACATCAAAATCGTATCACCTCAAGAACACGAGAGAGAGAGAGAGAGAGAGATAGAGAGAGAGATCAAACACATAGCTACTGGTACATACCCTCAGCCCCGAGGGAGAACTACTCCCTCCTCGTCATGGAGAGCACCGGGATGATGAAGGTGGCCACCGGAGAAGGATTCCCCCTCCAGTAAGGTGCCGAAACGGGTCTAGATTGGTTTTTGGTGGCTACAGAGACTTCTGGCGGCGGAACTCCCGATCTATTGTGCTCCCCGATCGTTTTAGGGTATATGGAGATATATGGGAGGAAGACGTACGTCAGGGGAGCCACGAGGGGCCCACGAGGGTGGAGGGCGCGCCCCCTGCCTCGTGGCTTCCTCGTTGCTTCCCTTACGTGGACTCCAAGTCTCCCGAGTTGCTTTCCTTCCAAAAATAAGTTCCGTGAAGTTTCAGGTCACTTGGACTCCGTTTGATTTTTCTTTTCTGCGATACTCTAAAACAAGGGGGGAAAAGAAGCTGACACTGGGCTCTGGATTAATAGGTTAGTCCCAAAAATAATATAAAAGTGTAGTATAATAAAGCCCATAAACATCCAAAACAGAAGATAATATAGCATGGGGCAATCAAAAACTATAGATACGTTGGAGACGTATCAGCTGGGCAGCTGGCTGCTCCACCGCTCACATCTTTCCTGCCCTGCATCTAGATCGGGCGAGCCGCCACCTAACGTCGTTGACTGGGATCCGCACGGGGAGGTCGTCATTCCAGCGGCGCGTGGCGCAATGCACGGCCTCTCAGTCCCAGCCATGCGCGTAATTTTTCTGAAACAAAGCTCTTGTTGCAATAGTCAATAGTGCTTCTGAAACAAAACTCTTGCTGCAAAAAGGAATCATGCACAGAGATGCTTTCTAACGTTATAAATGTTTCTGAAACAAACGATATGTTTTTGAAACAAAGTTTTTATTGCAGTAGTCACTGTTGTTTCTAAAACAATATCCTTCTTGCAAAGAGGGATTTACGCTGAACAACCAAGACCGGACGGCTCGTGGAGCTGCAGATCTTTAAAAAAGATACGCCAACCGACGCCTAGCACACCCCTTCTCCCTCTACTGGTCTTGTTTCTTGTTTCTTTATTTTTTTGGTATTTTTACTCTGTTTAGGGCAAGTGGATGACGCGAACGCAGAGGCAACGTGCATGCGATCCACCAAACGGAATCATTTTCTCTCCTCGACGTGATACACATCACCACACGGCTACACCAAGTCTCTGCTCCAAGCTGCACAAGAATATTTAATTTTCAAGTACCATATAGGTTGGAACTTAATTTTTTCTTTCTTTTTTGGGTACTTTTACTCCTGTTTACGGCAGCTGGATGATGCGAATGCAGAGGCAACGTGCATGCGATCCACCAAATGAAATCTTTTTCTCTCCTTGACCTGATACAGAGCACCACACGGCCACACCAGCCTCTGCTCCATGCCGCACAATAATATTCAATCTTCACAAGTAGTAGTATATGGGTTGGAACTTAACTACTCCCTCTATCCTATAATATAAGAATATTTTTAACACTAGACTAGTTCTAAAAACATTTTTATATTATGGAATAGAGGGAGTACAATAGTACTACGTGCTTCCGTTCACATTGCATTTTCTTTTGTTTGATCCAAGCTTGGCCTGACCGGTCAGCCTGTTGTAGAAAATGCTACGAACTTGCAATGGCATTATAATCATTAATCAACACATGATACTCGTGTGTATTGTACAGAATGATGTACACCCAAGTGGAATCATAATCAACACGTGGTACGTGTGAAGGCAAGATCGATGCTTATTATACACAGCCGCCATATGCTTTCTTGTGATAGGGACTGCAGTGCCGCAACATTACATTTGACACAGATTAGCAGTTGACCCTAATTAAGCATGGCAACTGGGATGTGGTTACCAACCATTGCACACGCCATCCGGCTCTATATATACCGGCCAAAAGGCGGTTCTCACCAGTACACAGCTCAGTTTGGAACTAGCTTGCAAGTCGAGATATACTACATACATACCCTCTGTTGCCTATTGCAACTTCTAGTTCAGAAATTTTCTGCAGATTGAGATATGGGTTTTGATGGTGCCAACACGGCTAACTGCGTCGCCACTGGCCGCTGACACACTGTGTGTGTGTGACCGGCGCCGATGGTTTCATCGCGTCCTGGCTCGTGAAGCTCCTCCTGAAGAAGGGCTACGCCGTCCACGGCACGGTCCGGAACCCTGGTGAGTACAATGCACCCTTCATTATATGCTAATTGCCATGCCTGAAGTGCACACCTAACTTTGATGTGTGATTCCAGATGATGTGGCAAGGAATGCTCACCTGGGAGCCTTGGAAGGGGCGACAGAGCGGCTGACCCTCTTCCGGGTGGACCTGCTAGACAAGGAGAGCGTCGTCGCTGCATTCCGAGGATGCGAAGGCGTATTCCATACCGCATGCCCTGTCACCGATGACCCGGTACTTTACTTACACACATAGGTGTACTACGCCACTGACGTCAAATGTACGGTGGCTGACAATGATTCATTCATGTACGGGTGCAGGAAAAAATGATCGAGCCGGCGGTGAACGGGACGAGAAACGTGATCAACGCCGCGGCGGAGGTGGGCGGCATCCGGCGTGTGGTAATGACATCGTCGATCGGCGCCGTGTACATGGATCCTCGCCGCAGCCTCGATGGGGAGGCCGACGAGACATGTTGGAGTGACCTCGAGTTCTGCAAGAACACAAAGGTCAGCTTAATTAACTCTCGCTCGTGTAATGTTAGAAGCACCATATTGCTAAAAAAACACATGTATAATGACATGCATCTGACAAGTAAGCATATGCAGAACTGGTACTGCTATGCGAAGACGGTGGCGGAGCAGGCGGCATGGGAGCTTGCCAAGGAGAGGAAGCTAGACCTTGTGGTGATCAACCCGTTTCTAGTGCTGGGCCCTCTGCTGCAGACGGCGGTGAACGCCAGCACGTGGCATATCGCCAAGTACCTTGACGGCTCGGTACAGACGTACACCAATGCGGCATAGGCATACGTGCATGTCCGTGACGTTGCGGATGCACACGCGCGTGCATATGAGACACTTGACGCGCATGGCCGGTACCTCTGTGCGGGGCGCACGCTGCACCACGCCGAGGTGTGTCGTATCCTCGCCAAGTTCTTCCCGGAGTACCCAGTACCCATGAGGTGCAAGGAAGGAGCGGGCGAGATGAAGAAGGGGTGTCAGTTCAGCAGTCGAAGGATCATAGAGCTCGGCGTCGGCATCACGCCGGCGAGCCAGTGTCTGTACGACACCATCACCAGCCTTCAGGACAAGGGCTTCTTACCCTGTCGCGACGCTGATATGTCCTGACAACTCCATGGCCACCTTGGTCAAGTCAGATGCGTGCCCGTTTGATGATTGCATGTCGTGGCATTGTATTCTCCATTTGCTTCTTATTTGTTCACCAATTAATTTAAATGACTTTTAGTGAAAAATATGTCCAAATCTTTACTTGTGCCATTAAAATCTCGGACCGAGTAACTGAGACTTGTGATTTGGCGAGATGCACACCATGTTCGTCGGCTGTGTTCCCAAAGTAACATCGCTTTGGCTGTGATATAACATACTCTCTCTATCTCAATATGTAAGCAGCATAAATAAGCATCTTGCATTTTTTAGACAGAGGGAGTAGAATGTTGTGGTTTGTACACTTTAGGCGACATGTGCATAATGTTCATTGGCAACAATGGCAAGCTGGCATCCCTTCACCTAACAAATGAAATCTTAGACTGTATGAAAGCGTCGACATGCTTCTGTGCGCTGTTTTTCAAGTAAAAACTATACAACAACCATTCTGCGATATTTTTGCTTTATATATGTAAAATTAGAGTCTTATCAACTGAGCTTAAGGATTAACCTCAATCCAATCAAAAAGCTTGTTAAGATATTTACTCTAAATACGGTAGTTCGCTATCTTGAGAACTATCTCAGTAGAATCCTCCTGGAATTATTATTTGTTTAGAAACATCATCAGTAGGCAAAATGCCTACCTGAATTATCGGTTAAACTGAAAGACCGGCAAATCGTCAGAGCATAGGTTTTTTTCTCCTGGTCAGAGAAGCAGAAGCCGATATGCCACATCCACGAGAAATAGATTAAATTCGGGCGAGACAAATCTACCATGCCGAGGGTAAAGCGCCATTAACTAACGCATAGAAAAGGTGTCTAAGACTCGGCCAAAACCTTTTAAAGTACTCCACGGGCCAGCCGTCGGGGCCAGAGGCCGTGTCAGTCTTCATAACAGTAAGAACCTCGTCAATCTCTTGCGGCAGGAAGGAAAGAGCAAGTCCATCATTCTCGTGCTACGACACCTTGGATCCCACAAATCCTCACGGAGGCAGAGCAGTTTTTCGTCAGCCATCCCCAGCAGACCAATGAAAAACTCGTATTGTGACTAACAATTTCATTCTGGGTTACCAGGAGGCCGGAGTCGGATTGGAGGCGCAAAATCGAGCATTTGCGCTTCCGGGCATCAGCAAATGCGTGAAAGTAGCCAGTATTGGCATCCCCTCAGTAACCCACTTGACGCCATCCCTACGGTGCCAATATTCTTCTTTCGCACGAAGAATCGCAAGCACCTGGTGCTCCAGGGCATATATGTGAGCCCACTCCTCTTTCGAGAAGACACGCAAATCGGCATGTGCATCTAGCGACGCAATCTCATCGACCAACCTAGCCTTCTCACATTTGGACTCGCTATCGTGATTGCCATCCCCCCTCCCCCCCACCCACGGAGGGGAGCCTGCAAGACGGCGGCCGCGGAGGTCCAAAACTCAGGTGGACCGCATTGGCACCCCATCTGAGACACGATCTGCTCCCAGCGGTCATTGACCAACTGTACGAAAACAACCACCTCAAACCACACCATTTTGAAGTAAAACCGACTGCTGCGGCAAATATTATCCTCCCTTGAGGACAAAATTAAAGGGACCGTAATCCGAACCTATGTGCGTCTCTTCCACCAAAGAGCACAGGGGAAAAGGACCTCCCACTTTGAAGCGAAGAACACACGATCTAGGACACTACGAACCGGGGCCAATTGCTTGTTAGTCCAGGTGTACCTGGCGCCCATCCTGGCAACTTCACACAACGCTGCAGCCGCGATGGCATTGTTGAACAGAGACACCCTAGCCCAATCAACGTTGCCATTGTTTTTGTCCGCCCCCGAGCGAATCAGGTTAAAATCGCCGCCAACAATGAGCGGGATGTTAGTTTCTCTTTTGGCCCCACCCAGAGCCGCGATCTCCCCTGAAAAATCTACTGATCTCGCATGATCTGCAGGCCCGTAAACGCACACTATCACCCACGACAACCTAGAAACTCTGTGCCGAATGTTCGCAGCAATAAAAACACACACCATTTTCCCACAATACTACATCACAGATATCACGAACAACCCATGAGAAGGCCACCCGAGTGGCCAGAGGACGGCACCCATTGCCAGTCGTAACCCTGCAAGGGATGAAAAGATAGCAAATCTTTAAAGGTGAAATTGGCTTTAATAGTTTCCTACAGCGCCACAACATCAATACGTTCTTTTGCCGTGTGTTCTTTGATTTATGACCACCATGGCCACAACCACGAATATTCCAGAATAAATATCGCATTTTATATTATTCGGTTGCGAAGGCGAACTCCCCATGAGCTCAACGCTTTGGTCACACGCTTCCTAGCCGGGGCACGGCTAGGAGAAGGTATAGCACAAGCATCCCTAAATTCTACTCCCTCATCGGGCACAAGACCGACACCAGCCCCTACTGGTGCCAAGGTCTGCTCCATAGCTGCAGCATATTTTATGGCAGCCACGGCGAAAGCGGCCTGCGCCTCCTCCCTCGCACGCACCAGGGAAATAATGTCCCCGTTAAAGACCTCTACTGCTACGCCTCTATCATATAGAATCCTAGCCAGATGTTCGTCCGAGAACGCATTTAAAATCTTGTATGAGGGCAACGGATACCTTAGGTTTTCATGTTTTTGTCGACGAGGCGAAGCTTGGAACTCTCCGTGAACAACATGTCACTCAATTTGGCCTTGACCCGAGCGTTGGGAGCACGCTGCACCACCGGAGTCGCCCTGGAACGTCTGGCCTTGACGCGTTTACCTGCCGGCAAGTTTTTTTGTTTTTTGTTGAGGGAAGCGTACCTGCCGGCCGGCAAGTTGATTTTTTTTTTCTGAGAGAGAGAAGGCCGGCAAGTTGATGATGCGAACGCAGAGGCAACCGGCATGCGATCCACCAAATGGAATCTTTTTCTTCCCTCGACCTGATACAAAGCACCACACGGCCCACATCAGCTCCTGATCCATGCTGCACAGGAATATTTAATTTTTCAAGTACTATATAGGTTGGAACTTTTTTTTGCGGGGTCTATATAGGTTGGAACTTAACTACTCCTATAGTACTACGCGCATCCGTTCACATTGCATTTTCTTTTGTTTGATCCAAGCTTGGTCTGCCGGTCAGCGTATTATAGAAAATGCTATGGCATTATAATCAACACATGATACTCGTGTGCATTGTAGAAAATGGTGTATGCTGAAAGTGGAATCATAATCAACACTTGGTACGCGTGAAGGCAAGAACGATGCTTATTATACACAGCCGCCATGTGTTTTCTTGTGATAGGAACTGCAGTGCCACAACATTACATTTGACACAGATTTGCAGTTCACCCAAATTAAGCATGCCAAGTGGGATGTGGATGCCAACCGTTGCACACGCCATCCCGGCCCTATATCTACCGGTCACTACACAGCTCAGTTTGGAACTAGCTTGGAAGTCGAGATATACATACATATCCTCTGTTGCCTATTGCAACTTCTAGTTCAGAAATTTTCTACAGATTGAGATATGGGTTTTGATCGTGCCAACACGGCTAACTGCGTCGCCACTGGCCACGGACGCACTGTCTGTGTGACCGGCTCCGGCGGTTTCATCGCGTCCTGACTCGTGAAGCTCCTTCTGAAGAAGGGCTACGCCGTCCACGGCACCGTCCGGAACCCTGGTGAGTACAATGCACCGTTCATCATATGTTCTAATCTCCATGCCTGGAGTGTATGGACACAGCTTCGATGCCTTAAAGGCATCTGCACTGACATGTGGGCCAGCCACCTGTTGGGCCCACATGTCATAGACATAAAGGTAGGTGCCTTAAGGCACCGAAGCATCGTGCCTAACTTTGGTGTGTGATTCTAGATGACGTGGCAAGGAATGCGCACCTGAGAGCCTTGGAAGGGGCGGTGGAGCGGCTGACCCTCTTTCGGGTGGACCTGCTGGACAAGGAGAGCCTTGTCGCTGCATTCTGAGGATGCGAAGGAGTCTTCCACACCGCATGCCCCGTCACTGATGACCCGGTACTTTACTTAGCCACATACTATATATATAGGTGTACTACTAGCTACTGACATCAAATATACGATGGCTGACAAAGGTTCATTCATGTATGGGTGTAGGAAAAATGATTGAGCCGGCAGTGAACGGGACGAGAAACGTGATCAACGCCGTGGAGGAGGTGGGCAGCATCCGGCGTGTGGTAATGACATCGTCGATCGGCTCCGTGTACATGGATCCTTGCCGCAGCATCGATGGGGAGGCCGACGAGACATGTTGGAGCGACCTCGAGTTCTGCAATAACACAAAGTCAGCTTAATTAACTCTCGCTCGTGTAATGTTAGAAGCACCATATTGCTAAGAAAATACATGTATAATGACATGCATCTGACAAGTAAGCATATGCAGAACTGGTACTGCTATGCAAAGACGGTGGCGGAGCAGGCGGCATGGGAGCTCGCAAAGGAGAGGAAGCTAGACCTTGTCGTGATCAACCCGCCTCTAGTGTTGGGCCCTCTGTTGCAGACGGTGGTGAATGCCAGCACTTTGCACACCCCCAAATACCTGGACGGCTCGATGCAGACATACACCAATGCTCCCAGGCATACGTGCATGTCTGGGATGTCGCGGACGCACACGTGCGTGCGTACGAGATGCCTAACTCGCATGGCCAGTACCTCTGCGCGGGGCGCACGCTGCACCACTCTGAGGTGTGTTGTATCCTCGCAAAGTTCTTTCCGGAGTACCGTGCCCACTAGGTGCAAGGAAGGGGCGGGCGAGATGAAGAAAGGGTGCCGGTTCAGGAGTCGTAGGATCATGGAGCTAGGCGTCGGCATCACGCCGGCAAGCCAGTGTCTCTACGACACCGTCACGAGCCTTCAGGACAAGGGCATCTTACCCCGTCGCCACGCTGATATGTCCTGACAACTCCATGGTCACTTTGGCCAAGTTAGCAGCATGCTTGCCCATTTGATGATTACAAAGTCGTGGCATTGAATTCTTTATTTACTTCTTAGTTGCTCATCAATTAATATAAGTGTCCTTTGTCAGAAGAATATGTTATGATGTTTACCTATCGTTGTTGTTTGGGCCATGATTATACATACCACCTCCCTAAATCAATAGTGTAAAAAAATGTGTTATATTGACTTACAGAGGTAGTAGAATATTGTGATCCTTTATTAAAAAAAGCAGAATATTGTGATTTATGCACCAGATCCATTAGCAGCCACGGCAAAACGACACCTTTTCAAACATATGTGCCTACTATGTCATACTATGCTTAGAGCAACTCTAACATAGTCGTCATATGCTTCAGAACTTAATAATAAATCCGGGAAAATGTGAGTACCGATGCCAAGTTTAGAACTTGGACTCTAATGAGATGGTTTCACCACAAGAACATGACCATCTGAGCTAGGCTCGATTCGACATACATAGGGTTTTCCGCAATAACCATAGAATGATTATTATGGTATTTCTATATATAAATAAAAGTAACATATTTATAAGGAGAGAGAGCAATATGTGAGATACAATAGAAATTCAGCCAATTCCGTGTCTTGGTAACATGATGCGTAAAAAATTCTAATCTTAGACATATATAAGTCTATGGAAATGATCTTCCAAGCTAGCAGATTACGACTTGTTGGACTGAGAATTTATCATTGATGGCAAAAGAATGCAGCTCTTGAAATTGTCTATGCATGGCAGAATATTCCATTTATTTGTCCAAAAAAGAACAGAGTTCCCTTGACCAGTTGAGCAATTAGTAACTGATTTGAATCTAGGATTATTCTTTCAATATTCTTCCAACAGAAGGATCCAACAAGTCTTCCATGAGGTGGAGTAGCAGTGTTCGGCATGTTGGTGATCCATCCATCAATGCCATGTTTTGTTATCTAAGTTGCAATGAGTTTGTTGTATATTGGTCTTGGAGTTCAATAAACAACCGTAACATGAAAACTAATGTCAATAGCATAGCCCATATGCTCATTAGTTAAGAAACAACGACGTCTGGAACCCAAAGTACGTTTTGCATAAAAAGGAAGACGTAAAACTATTGACACTTTTTAAAAACAAGTACTTACCTAAAGAAAACCATGGAACATGCACATTATTATTCATCAGCAGGCAAGAGATTACATATAAATCTTCATGGTACACACAATATAGTTGTACACTCCAAATAATACATGATCCCATTATATGTTTCATCCAAAAGAAACCTCTAAGCACAATATCCATCCTTGCACCACATTGCTCGAACCAAAAGTGATGTGATTACACAATATCCTAGAAAAGGGCTAGGCTGCCCACGACACGGTCCGGAACCTATCATACAGAAGCACGAAGAGGAAAGGCAGAAGGGTCATTTTGGTGGAAGGCTCACATTGCACTTCTAGACAGATTTAAGCAAATAAGAAGATGCACAATAGGCTCAGGCCAAAATGTGTTGTTCTAGAAAGAAAAATGGCATGACCAGGCTTTGCAACTAACACTTCCACATCTGCACTATTTTGCCATTAATGATGAGCAAACAGTGCACCATTTTTTTTTGAGGAACAAGATTGGACTGAGCACTTTCACCTGCCCTTATCCATTGAAGCCTTTGGTCAATTCAATTAGATAGAAGAACTTGCTCATCTATACCTACACAGAAAGGATAGCCGGAACATAATTGGGGCTGTTGGCAAGCCCACTGATGATGCCATTAACCTAGGGTAGGGTCATAGGCCTGACCTAGACGCCCTACCCAAGGTCACTACCCTAGAGTTAAGAACATTGAAAGTACAACAAAGGATACAGACTGAAGTAACCTTGGAGTGCAATCCACTCGACAAATTCTCTCACTCAGATACCCCAATTCCATTCGACAAAGAAGAAGTCACTTGACCATACAAGAAACCACTCGGGGTATGGAAGATCTAAAGCCACTCAGGATGGCAACGGTCAGGCGTTCACTCCGCGGTCTTTAAGATCATTTATATCTCTGCCTTAATGTACATTGACCCTGTGTAACGGGCGATGGCTGGGGTCCTGGCGCACTCTATATAAGACACCCCCTCCTCTGGCATAAGGGTTCGCACCCCCTATAAGTTTCACGCATAATCCAGTAGACCAAGCCTCCGGGCACCGAGTCATAGGGATGTTACTTCCTCTGAGAAGGGCCTAAACTCGTAAATCTTGCGTGCACAACCTCACCGTAGCTAAGACCTTGCCTCCTCCTACGTACCCCATATTCTATTGTCAGACTTACTCCCACGACAGTTGGCGCCCACAGTGGGGCAGGTGTCTTAGCGACTTCCGGTGAGGTTGCAGTTTTTCCGATCTTCATCAATATGGTTTCCGGCGGTGGTTTGTGTCGGTGTCAAAACCGGTGGATCTCGGGTAGGTGGTCCCGAACTATGCGTCTAGGCCGGATGGTAACAGGAGGCAGGGGACACAATGTTTTACCCAGGTTCGGGCCCTCTTGATGAAGGTAAAACCCTACGTCCTGCTTGATTGGTATTGATGATATGGGTAGTACAAGAGTAGATCTACCACGAGATCAGAGAGGCTAAACCCTAGAAGCTAGCCTATGGTATGATTGTTCTTCCTACGGACTAAAACCCTCCGGTTTATATAGACACCGGAGAGGGCTAGGGTTACACATAGTCGGTTACAATGGTAGGAGATCTACATATCCATATCGCCAAGCTTGCCTTCCACGCTAAGGAAAGTCCCTTCCGGACACGGGACGAGGTCTTCAATCTTGTATCTTCATAGTCCAGGAGTCCGGCCGAAGGTATAGTCCGGCTATCCGGACACCCCCTAATCCAGGACTCCCTCAGTAGCCCCCGAACCAGGCTTCAATGACGACGAGTCCGGCGCGCAGATTGTCTTCGGCATTGCAAGGCAGGTTCTCCTCCAAATTCTGTGTACCTGTTGAATAATGTACGGTTTCTTGTAAATGTAGCGCTCCTTGGCTTCTACGCCCAATAATGGCCGTCTTCCACGTGTCAAACGAATACGAAAAGTCAGGGTATTTTTACATTTACACCCCTAGCCGCGTGAATGAGCCACCTATTTAAGGGGACGAGGATTTAGATCCAAACCACACCTTCTCCCCTCAGCGAGTGTTCATCAGAGCGTATCCGACAGAGGTCCATTCTATCATGGCCGGCCGCCGCAGCTCCTCCTCTCGCCCTTCCAGCCCTCAGCCTAGAGATTGGGAGAGATGCTCCATCCCATACAGCGAGCTAGTGACGCTCTAGACCAAGGGATTTCTCCCCCCGGCCTATATGGTCCCGGTTCGAGCCAGACTTGCCACCTATAATGGCGGAGAGCAAGCGGAGAGCGCCCCCAATCCCTCAAAAGGAGAGCGGGTATGCCTTGCCCCTTACTTAGTAAGAGGGCTCGGATTTCTGATTCATCCGTTTCTCCGGGGGCTCCTAGACACTACTGGAATCAGCTCATTTGCCATCTGCCAGCTCTTTGCCGTCAGCTAGCGGACGGCAAAGAAGCTCTTTGCCATCAGCTACCCAAAAGCAGACGGCAAAGAAATGGCAGACGGCAAAGAAGCTCTTTGCCGTCCGCGAGCTCTTTGCCGTCTGCCAGCAGACGGCAAAGAATCTTTGCCGTCCGCTGGCAGACGGCAAAGAGAGGTGGCCCCCACCCCCCGCCCGTTTGGAAAAAAACTTAACGGCCCACCTCTTTACGGCAAAGAGGCAAAAGGGCGGACGGCAAAGAGAGGCGGACGGCAAAGAGGACACTACCTAACGGCCCGTACCCCCCGGCCGTTACTCTGTTCTCTTCTCGCCCCCGACGCGCCCCGCCAGCACTTCCCACCCTACCGCCGCCGCCGCCGCCCGTCGCGCGCCGCCGCCCCCCCGCTGCCCCACCGCCCTCCCCGCCCCGGCCCCCCCGCCCCGCCCCCCGCCGCCCCGCGCCCCCCCGCCCGGCCCCCGCCGCCCCGCCCCCGCCCCGCCCCGGCCAGCCCTCCACCGGGGCTCCTCCACCGCCCCGCCCCCCTCCTCCACCGGCCCTGCCCCAGGTGAGCCCCCCTCCTTTTTTCTGTTTTTTTTCTTTTTTAGTTTTAGTTTAGATTTAGTTTTAGTTTTAGGTTTAGGTTTAGTTTTAGTTTAGTTTTAGGTTTAGATTTAGTTTTTTCCTTTTTTTCTGTTTTATTAGTTTTAGGTTTATGTTTAGTTTAGATTTAGTTTTAGTTTTAGGTTTAGTTTAGTTTGAGGAAAGAAGAAGAAGAAGAGAAAAAGAGGAGAGGAGGAGAAGAAGAAGAGGAAAAGGAAAGGAAGAAGAAGAAGAGGAGGAGGAGAAGAAAAAAGAAGAAGAGGAAAGAAGAAGAAGAGAAAAAAGGAGAGAGGAGGAGAAAGAGAAAAGGAAAGGAGGAAGAAGAAGAAAGAAAAAGGAAGAAAAGGAAGAAAGAGAGAAGAAAAGGAAAAAAGAGAAAAACCCGACCCGACACGGCACCCCGACCCCGACCCGGCACCCCACGACACCCGACCCACCCGACCACCCCGACACCCGACCCCGACCCACCACCCCGACCCCGACCCCGACCCCGACCCCGACCCCGAGCCTGACCCGACACCCCGACCCCGACACCGACACGGCACCCCGACCCGACCCGCACCCCGACCCGACACCCCGACCCCGAGACCCCGACCCCCGACACCGACCCCGAACCCACCCCCCACACCACACCACCCGACCCCCCACACCCCCACCCCACCCGACCCCGACACACCCGACCCGACCCGCACCCCGACCCGACACCCCGACCCCGAGACCCCGACCCTGACCCGACACCCCGACCCAACCCCGACCCCCTGACCCCACCCGACCCCGACCCGACCACCCCGACCCGACCACCACCCCACCCCGACCCCCGACCCCGACACCCCGACCCACCCCGACACCCCGACCCAGCCTGACCCGACACCCCGACCCCCTGACCCGACACCCTGACCCCGACACCACACCCCGACCCCGAAACAACACCCCGACACCGACACGGCACTACCCCGACATCGACGACACCCCGACCCCCCGACCCCGAAACAGCACCCCGACCCCCGACACGGCACCCCGACACCGACAGGACACCCCGACCACCGACACCTCCCGAAAAGGTGTTCTTTGGCCTTCCAGAGGCCGACGGGGTCATATATTTATGAATTATTAGTTAGGTCATATATTTTTCAATTTTGTTATGAAAAACATCATATATAATTGTGTTGATCGTGTAGTTTTAAATGTGCAGTTGTTTCATCGCTGCGAGGTTTGGTGTTCGACGACCTCGCCGTGCGTTTGACGAGCTCTGCCCCTTCGTTCGTGGGTGAGCACAAATGACAAGTCCTCCTCCCCCATTAATTATTTGATCTATTCCGATGAAACTTGATAGCTAGCTATATATGTGTCTTGAATCATCAGTATGCGTAACCAATATGTGTCTCCCGTTCGAAAGCGTCATAGTTATAAATATGCATGCATTTGCATATTTATAACCTTGATTCTTTCGAATTGTCCAACGCTATCCATGGACAGCCCGAGTATGTGTAGATTGGGTTCGTTTTCCCATATGCTTTGCTCTGGATCCGACGCATATATTTCGTCAGTGCCTCCCCTGTTGTTCTCCGGGTACACATCCTCTCTGTTTATTGCAGAGACGTGTATCAGGAGAACAGCGGGGAGGTGCTACCGAAATTTTGCGTCGGATCCGGAGCATAGCATGGGAAAATGAACCCAATCTACACATACACGGGTGGGATTAGGACCTATCATTACCTATTAGAGTGTAGGTTGCATGGACGTAATAAAATTGACAAAGTAGATCAACTGATTAATATATACATGGTGAATTACATATATAATTGTTGTGTGTCCAGTAGCTCTGAAAGTCAAGATGAGTGACCGTGCTTGGATGTATACCGGTCACACTGGTCAGAACAAATGGAGCGCTGAATGGTTCACAAAAACTAAGCGGTTTGTGCAAGCCGCATTTGCAAATGGCCAAAAGAAAACCTGGTGCCCCTGTTTCCGGTGCGGCAATTGGGAAAAGAAGACAGAGGCTGCAATGGGCAAACACCTGCAGAAGAGTGGTTTTACGCCCGATTATACGGTGTGGACATTTCATGGTGAGTCTGCCCAACGTGACCGAGCTGAGGTGGATCGTCGTCGCACCGACGAGCATGGTACCGGGATGGAAAACATGGTGCAAGGCTATGATGATGCTCGGGATTCGAACGAGGAGATGGAGGAATCTGCAAAGGCCTTCAATGAAATGTTGGAGTCTTCGAAACGTCCGCTCCACGAGCACACTGAGCTTTGTCAGTTGGATGCCATCTCACAAGTAATGGCTCTGAAGGCTCAGTTCAACTTGGGCAGAGAATGCTATGACGCAATTATGACAGTATTTGGACGCTTTCTACCCAAAGGACATGTAATGCCTGCAAACCTGTACCAGTCGGACAAAATCCTCCGTGCACTGAAGATGCCCTATGAGAAGATACATGCCTGTGAGAAAGGATGTGCCTTATTTAGGCTTGACTATGCGGATTTGAACTATTGTCCCATTTGCAAGTCTTCCAGGTATATTGTGGTAGACAACGGTATGGGTGAGAAGACACAGACCAAAATCCCCGTTAGTGTTCTTCGGTATATGCCAATCGTACCAAGACTTCAACGTCTTTTCATGGTCGAAGAGACGGCGAGACAGATGACATGGCACAAAACAGGCAAAAGAACCGAACTAGATGCAGATGGGAATCTGATGATGGTACACACATCGGATGGTGTTGCGTGGAAAAAGTTTGATGAATTACATGCTGACAAAGCGGCAGATCCGAGGCATCCTCGAGTCGGCTCAGCACGGATGGGTTTAGTGTGTTTGGTATGACGGCAGCCCAATACAGTTGTTGGCCCGTATTTGTCTTTCCACTCAATCTCCCCCCCGGACAGATTATGCAAAGAAAGAACATTTTCCTGACGTTGATAATTCCAGGACCCAACTATCCGGGCAAAAATATGAATGTGTACATGCAGCCGCTTAAGGACGAATTGCAAGAAGCCTGGGATAATGGGTTCAAGACATACGACGCCTTTAGCAAACGGAACTTCATAATGCGTGTCTAGTACATGTACTCGATGCATGACTTGCCGGCGTATGCGCTATTCATTGGCTGGTGTGTGCATGGAAGGTTCCCGTGCCCCACATGCAAGGGAGCTCTTGAGTTTCGTTGGCTTCAGGCCGGTCGCAAGTTTTCTTGCTTCGACATGCATAGACAGTTCCTGGATCCTCGCCATAAGTTCAGGAAAGACAAGAAGAACTTCATCAGGGGTAGAGTTGTCAAAAACTCTGCACCACCTGCATTGACAGGCCAACAGACCCTGGATCAGTTAAACGCTCTCGAGCCAGATCCACAACGTCCAGGGTACTTCAAGGGGTATAATACTAAGCACGCGTGGACTCACAAAACATGCTTATGGGATCTGCCTTACTTCAAAGACCTCCTTTGCCCACACAACATCGACGTGATGCACACTGAGAAGAATATCGCCGAGGCACTTTTTGGTACATTGTTCGGCATAGATGGGAAGTCAAAGGATAATACTAAGGCTAGAGTCGATCTGGAGGCGCTATGTGATAGGCCGTTACAAAACATGAAAGAACCGAAAGGAAAGCAGAACTAGACGAAGCCAAAGGCATGGTTCAATCTTGGAAGGCCAGCTATGAGGGAAATTCTCTTGTGGGTGCAACAGCAGTTGATGTTCCCCGATGGGTATGCAGTGAATCTAAAGAGGGGAGCGAATCTTGATAAACTGAAGATATTTGGTCTCAAGAGTCATGATTGGCACATATGGATTGAGCGGGTAATGCCGGTGATGTTGCGTGGCTTCATCCCTGAGGATGAATGGCTAGTACTGGCAGAACTCAGCTATTTCTTCCGTGTTCTTTGTGCGAAAGAACTATCGCCTTGTGTGCTAGAAGAAATGGAAGAGTTGGCGCCGGAGTTGATCTGCAAGTTAGAGAAGATCTTTCCACCGGGCTTCTTTAATCCAATGCAGCATTTGATTTTGCATCTCCCAACCGAGGCAAGATTGGGGGGGCCCGTGCAAAATTGTTGGTGCTACCCAACTGAGAGGATGCAGAAGACGCTTCGAGAAAAATGTAAAAATAAACGTAGAATTGAAGCATCGATGGCTGAGGCATTCATCACAGAGGAGGCGGCAAACTTCGTAACAGCGCATTACGAAGCCAAAAATTGTCATTTGCATAATCCGAAGCCTCGGTACAATGCCGACGAGCCTAAAAAGGGTGGATCCAACCTCAGCCTATTCAAAGGGAATCTCGCACCAGCTAGTGTTTCACATCCAGTATCTTTGGATAACGAAGAATGGCGGACCATTTCGTTGTATATCTTCAACAACCTGATAGAAGTGCGGCCGTACATCGAGTAAGTTCTCGGTACATTGTTTCGCAACTTCTATTTCCTTTGAACTACTCTTATTCCTGGATATGTCATACAGTCGATACGTCGCCATATTCTCGTATGGAGCGGAGATCCAAAAGGATTCCGTCGAAGAGTATGAGCTTCTCGCAAAGCAAGGAGGTGGCTATCCCGGTTTCATCTCTTGGTTAAAACAAACGGTAATTTCTATTAGACAATTTCATTTCATTCGCTAATTTGTGCATAATGAGACAATCCTTTCATATTAAACTTGTAGGCTAATTCAGAGTCTATGGATGCCGAATTGAGACAAGTCGCTAATGGTTTTGACTATAAGGTCCGTTCATTTGACAAGTACGACATCAACGGGTATCGCTTTCGTACCTATGGCAAAGAGCTATCTATGGCCGACCGTAAGTCTACAAATTGTTGTGTATCTGCTATCGGCGAAGGAGGTACCGAGTATTATGGGAGAGTTGAAGCAATTTATGAACTTCTGTTCTATGGTGAAAACCCACCGAATGTCGTAGTCTTCAAATGTTATTGGTTTCAGCCGAAGGAGACTAGAAGGACTCATAAACATATAGGGCTAGTTGAAATCAACCAAAGCACTCATTTAGATATTCCTGATGTCTATATTATGGCTCAACAAGCGACCCAAGTATTCTATCTACTGTGGGCCTGCCAAACTAATCCAAATCTGAAAGGTTGGGATGTCGTTTATGAAGTGCCGCCACGTGCTAGACTTTCTCCCCCAAAGGAAGAGGATTATGAACCTCACATTAACCTAGACACATATGAAGGAGAATTCTTCCAAGAGACACGTCTTTCCAAAAAGCGTTTCAAGAACCGCTATACTTCACCCCAAAACATTGAAGTAGACAGCGACAATGAATCCGACATCACCCTAGAGGAGGAACAAGAAGAGCCGGAACAAGAAGAGGTTACTGCTGCGGATGACCTGTCAATGCTTGACCGATTACGTCAAGGTGGCCTTGCACATGTTGATGCCAATGAACCCTATGAGCCCATCATTGATTATAGTGATGATGATGATTATGCATTTATTGATGATACTGATCGAGATTATTAGTAGTGTCAGGTATTCAATTTTTTTATGTTGTACTTGATGATGATACACTTAAGTGATATACATATTATTATTCATGTCGGTACTTTTTTTATGTTGTACTAATTTCGTTTATTCTTTGTCATGGCAGGTGTTGAAAGATGGTGGGCGCTGGTCGGGAGCGTGCCGAGGCCCCTTCTTCGTCGGCGCGTGGTGCGAGGTCTTCCATTCCACACGCACCTCTCCGCCGAGCGTTGCTGGACAGTATGGCGACACCGCCGGGCCCTTCTTCGTCGACCGCGGTGCCCAGCAGGGGACGAGGTAAGAAGAAGAGAGGAGTTGGAGCACGTGGTCGCGGGAGAGGAGGTAGGGTGACTCATACGGCGCCTTCCTCGCCACCGCCCCCAGCTGTTTCACCCGAGCACGTGACTGCTAGGGTGGACTTGTCTGAGGAGGAGGCTGCACGGACTCCGGTCCACGAGCCTCCGGTCCACGAGTCTTCGGCCCACGAGCCTCGGGTCGATGGGCCTTCGGCCCACGAGACTTGGGCCCACGAGACCCTGGAGGAGCACACGTCTGGATGGGGTACCTGGCCGGGTCAGCCTGAGCATGGCGGGGAGCCGAGTGGCCATGCTGATGATGGCGGGGAGTCGACTGATGAGGAGGGGGAGGAGGGGGGCAACGTCTACCAGCGTGGTGCTACACGGCTCCCGTCCGTGCTGGTGACCCGCGAGCAGAGGTGGTTGATTTTCCCTGATGGGGAGAGGTACGTAAGTGCATTTAATATTTTTGTACCTTCTGCATTCACGTTTCTTCAAATAACTAATGCGTTGGCCTTGTCATGCTGCAGGGGTTGGGACCACCATCATAGTGTTCGCCGGCCCAACTCCGTCCTTGGAGTTCTTTGCCGGCAAAACTTCCCGGGGTTTGTCACGTTGCCTGGTGAGGGTCGGCTTCCAGAGCTTGGATTGAGCTGGGAGCACTACGTGGCTGCCCCGGCCCCGCCGGATGAGATTATCGACGGTGTCGTGTGCGACACGAGGGCAGACATGGTGATCAGAAAGTTCTGGGTAATTTCTCCTTTACACATTTAAAAATCTTCAACTAGCTAGTTATTAATTGTACTAATCAATATTGTCTCATTTGATTGCAGACATTCTACAGGTGTGAGGTGGGATACGAGGAGTACGCGACACATGTTATCGAGAACGTCTGCAAGCGCCTACTCCAGAACTTACGGCACGAGGCTCGGGTGCAGGCTGTTCGAGACTACTACGCCTTGCGTGGTATCAAGAAGACCAAGCCGGCGTGCCGCGATAAGTTCCTGAGTAAGGAGCAGTACATGAAGGTAATTCTTAAGGCCTTCTCTACTTAAGTTCCTTCATTTAGTAATTCTTAGCCGTAGCACTCAAGTTTCTATTTGCTAACTTAGGCGCCTCCGAGATGGTGTGCGGATTGGATGGATTGTTGGGAGGTGTTGGTCGATGAGTGGTGCTCAAAACAACGGCTAGCCCTCCACAACGAGGCCAAGGACAAACGTGCCCAAATGGAAGGTGTGCCACACCATCAAGGCAGCTCCAACTTATATCAGTTCGGGCGCAACTGGGTATGTGGTTTGCTTCATGATTCATGCAATTCATTCATCATGCTAGCTTGAGCCCTTTAATTACTAATTTTCATTATTTCTCTCTTTCAGGCACGCTACAATAAGGCGGATAAGGTGCCAGAGTTGTACGACCTGTATGCCATGGCCCACACTGCCTCTTTCAAGAAAGTCAAGGCTTTCTCTCAGTCTGACCTCGATGATGCAAACAACTTCACCAACATCTCCTCCCACAACAAGCTCATGAGATATAGAGATGAGGGGAAGGCGAGGAAAGGGGAGGACTTTAACCCGAGCCAGGGTCCCATTGATCCAGATCTGGTGATGATATCTGGTGGCGGGAGGTCCCATGGCTCCATAGCCATTGGAGATGGACTTATCCATTGTCCTAGCACTCTCCCGGAGATCAAGGCGCGCCAGTCGAGCTCCGCTCCTGAGATAAGGCCTCGTGAACGGCCAGTTCAACTCGCCATCAAGGTTAGTGATACGTACTCAGTTATCTTTCTCCATTAATTACATTGTGTGCGCTTCCATCAATGATTACAAATGGTCATGTGAGTGGTGTTGCAGGCTGCTATACAGAGTGAGAGAGATAGAACGGAGAAACTTCTGGCGGAGGCGGCGGAGAGGCAGCGGGAGTTGGAGGAGAGGACGACAAAGATGATGGAGGAGGAGAGGGCACGGAATGACATGCAGGCAAGGGCCATGTACGAGCTCCTTGTGGTAAGTTTCTTCTGCAGATTAGCCAAAACATTCATGTAGTGTTTGTCTCATTACTAACTAGTATGACTGAGTCGTCAAAACCAAATGTGCAGTCTGTGTGCGAGAAGACAGGTCAGACCGCTCCGCTGATGCCAGTGATTGCTCCTGGGACCACGGTGAGTTTTATTTGAATGGACATTACTTGCTAGTCTTAACATTTGAGTGTCATCATGCTAACAAGACATTGGAAATGATCTTTGGTGCAGCGTAACTCCAGACAAGCATCGCACGATCCTTCTCCATCTACCGACACGAGCCACCCCGCTCCTACACCTCCTGGATCTTGGTAAGTTTATCTAGTGTTTTGCTTAACACATGCATAAAGACCTAGACTTAGCTTTATTTCCTCCAATGCTTACCATAATGACCTAGACTTAGCTTCTTGTCCTCCAAAATGACTTAATAAGCTTACTGACCTCCAAAACCATCCATTTTACCTAAGTTAGCTCTAAAACGATCTGTACTTAGCTTACTTATGTCAAAAATTGCATAATTAGCTTAGTTAGCTCATAGACGATCCATTTTACCTAAGTTAGCTCTAAAATGACCCATTTTACCTAGGTTAGCTTATAAATGATCCAGTTCATCCAAGTTAGCTCAAAAATGACCCATTTTACCTAGATTAGCTCCTAAATGATCCATTTTACCTACGTTAGCTTTAAAATGACCCATTTCACCTAGGTTAACTCCAAAATGACCCATCTTACCTAGGTTATCTCATAAACGATCCATTTCAACTAATTTAGCTCATAAACGATCCATTTCACCAAGTTAGCTAAAAAACGATCCATTTCACCTAAATTAGCTCTTAAATGATCCATTTCACCTAAGTTAGCTCAAAAAGATCCATTTCAACTAAATTAGCTCATAAATGATCCATTTCACCCAAGTTAGCTCAAAAACGATCCATTTCAACTAAGTTAGCTCATAAATGATCCATTTCACCTAAGTTAGCTAAAAAACGATCCATTTCACCTTAGTTACCTCAAAAACGATCCATTTGACCTTAGTTAGCTCATAAACGACCCATTTCAACTAAGTTAGCTCATAAATGATCCATTTCACCTTAGCTAGCTCATAAACGACCCATTTCAACTTAGTTAGCTCATATATGATCCATTTCACGTAAGTTAGCTCATAAATGACATACTCTTCTTGTTCTAGTCTTCTTCTTGTTCTACTCTTCTTGTTCTACTCTTCTTGTTCTAACTTTCTTATTTTTCATTTTGCAGATTTCATTCACTTGACGAAAGCTTGCATAGATGGAGTGCTCCTTATCCCTTTCTCTGTTTCTTTTGTATCGTTGAACTATGCATGTATCGTTGGATGAAACTATTGTAATATATATGGTTGGATGCCTCTATGTTGAACTTGTTATGTATGATGGAACTATGCATGTAATATATATGGTTGGATGATGAAGTTATGTGTTGGATATCTTATATGTTTGCTCTGTAATGGCCTTTTGAAATATATCTATATATGTCATATATATTTGTGATGAAAATTGTTGGATTTAATAAAAAACAGATAAAAGAGCCAATATGCAGGCTCTTTGCCGTCTGCCACCGACGGCAACGGGCTCTTTTCCGTCTGCCGCGGACGGCAAAGAAGACACGTGGCATCCAGCTGTGCTTCCTGGGAGCTGACCCATTCGGTTAGTTTGCCTACAGTGGCAGACGGCAAAGACTTTGCCATCAGTGGCAGACGGCAAAGAACCTGCCATGTAGTGACGTGTAGATGACATCATACGGCGGATGGCAAAGACACTAGAAATTTTGCCGTCAGCGGCGGACGGCAAAGGCCTGCCGTTAGCCACTTAACGGACTGACAGCGCAATTATTGCCGTCCTCTCTCTTTGCCGTCCGCCGCAGACGGCAAAGGGCCTTTGCCGTCAGCCGCCAGGAAGCAGACGGCAAAGTAGCTGTTTACCGTAGCCTACTTTGCCGGAGCCTTTTGCCGTCCGTGGCTGACGGCAAAGGCCTTTGCCGTCCGCCGTTCATGCCTTTGCCGTCCGCCGTGGCAGACGGCAAAATAGCTGATTCCTGTAGTGAGAGTTCTATGGCCTCTAGCTGCACAACCTCCCACCTGCCTCCATATTGCATATCACGGGCTTCGTAGCCCTTTGCGAGCTGTTTTTGGGCTGCGAGGCTCATTTCGCGCTATGGAAAAGGCTATTCTGCCTTGTGCCCCGTTCTCAGAAGGGTTCAATATATCAAGTGGGCGGAGCCGAAGTGTGGCGCATCGCTGGGACCGGATATCTATCCGGAACCCCAAAGAAGGCGTCCGAGGACTGGCCTTCGGAATGGTTTTATATAGAGGACGTCCCGCTGCCGGATCCTGTCCGGATCGGCCTCCCTGAGTTCGACAGTGCTCCCCTAAAGAAGCACCTAAGCTGGCGTCCACGGAGCCCTCAGAGAGAAAGTGACAAGGACGTTCTTTACCTGATGGGCCGGATAAGATTGTTAGCTCATTCCGGACTGACCATGATCGGGTTCATGGCCGCATGCATCATGCGAGGGGTGCAGCCGCTTCAGTATAGAGGCCACCCCATGTGGGACTTCAACGGGGAGGACGACGTCACCCGCCACGGCCGTAAGGGGCCGGATTCGGCTGCCGCTCTAATAAAGATCTTGTCCGCTTTCTACAAGCGAGAAGAGGAGGAATTTCTCCGTGTCAACCCACAGGGTGGATTTTCTATGTACAATCCCCCAAGTTGGGTAAGTGGACACTTTTACTTACCCATCCGTTTTATATTCCCATCGTTAAATATTCAGTCTAACGATTTCAACGCAGGAACTGCGCCAGGCTGTTAAAGAAATAAATAGCCCTCCTCCACAACCCGAGGATCCGGAACGGTCCCTCTACCTGGCCTTTCAAGAGGATCCGGACTTATCTGTGGAGCTGATTGATGGGGTGTTTCATCAATTGAGCAAGGACAACACCTTGGTGGCCATTACGGCCGATTACCCAGGGCTACTCCCAGCCTCACAGGTAACTGAGACCGAAGTCCCAGCACTTTGAAAAGGGATCTATCCTCGCGTGTTTTCGATTGTCGTATGACAACCGTGTTTTGCAGGGGAGGTCCTTGAGACGGGAGGCCGAGCCTGCGGTGACTAGCCAACGAGGGGCGGCAAGGCCCCGCGGGCTGAAAAGAAGTGCGGTCCGGACTGAGACGCTGATGCAAAGGTATAGCGCGTCATCCTATTGCCAGGTGTTATTCCTTCAAAGCATATTAACGCTCGTGCTCTCTTCAGGACGAAGAGACCTCGCCGGACTATATCCGGAGAGGTTGCCAATCGCGCCTCCACCAGCCAGGCTCCAAAGCCTGGTCCGAAAGTGGAGGCGAACACAAGGCGCACACTGGACGCTCCTCCGACAGAGGATGCGGACAGGCTGTCTGCCACCAATTCCGAGGTGGAGAGTGCCATGAACCACATGCGTCGCCGGACAGTTCTTCGCGACGCTTGTTTCTCCCAAGAGGCATTGGATGCCTTCAATTCGGGAGATGCGTACCTCTGTGCTGCTCAAAATGGTCTAGCCAGAGCCACGGAGCAATATGTAAAAGACATATGGGTAAGAAAATTTTGGTAATTATATATATACCAGTAGCCCCCGAGACTTGAAACAGTTAGAATAACTGATTTAAGGATCATTTGTTATGCAGGTTCTTATAGAAAAGAATACCCTACTGTCCCAGGAGCTGGAAGAGTGCAAAGCCCAACTTGAGGCCACACTAGCCGCGGCAGGGGAGCCCAAGGAGACCCCCTCTGGTAATATACGCTTCGAAAGATAAGTATTTTGCGAAGTGCGACGTGGGTGCAAATCTGACAAATGAAATTGCAGATGGCGCCGGATTAAATTCGGAAAAGCAACAACTCCTACGCCAGCTGAAGGCTGGTGAGAGTGTGCTGACAAAGGTGAGGCGGGAGAAGAACGATCTCCAAGATGCCAACACCAAGCTGGGCGTTGAACTGAAGGATGTTCGTGCCCAGCTGTTGGACTCCGTTAAGGAGAATCAGCGGCTTCGACGCGGCATATTTAGTAAGTGCTTAAACGAACTTTGAAAAAAGAGTTCGGCGAGGAAGTCGACTAACAAAGTAATGTCTGTAGGTATGCTAACAGGTCGTCCTGCAGAGGAAATGCCCGGTTCTACAGGTGACCTTCTTCTCAAGCTTTCCCAACTGCATGAGCGAGTTCGGCAGGTGATGCAAGGCGTCGCTCAGGCCTTGTGGCCATCCGTCTCCATGCCCGAAGGCCTTGGAGAGCTTGTAGAGAAGCTAAAGGGAGCGTGGCGGCGCTTCCGATTGTGGAAGATGTCGGCCTGCCGTCAAGGCACGAGGGAAGCCTGGGCCATGGTGAAGATGCGGTACACGAAGGCTGACCCAAACCACATGGCCGAGGTCGGACCCATGGGGCCCGATGGGAAGGAGATCCCTGTAAGCTTAGTATACGGTCAAGTAGAATTGGCCGCAAAGTATTCCCAACAGGACTGTAAGCTAGACAGCCTATTAGATGGTATTGAAGAGGAATACAATCAGTCAGATTGATTATGTAATTTTAATTGACATGTGTAATGCCTTCTAGCCGGATTGTAGATCGTTTGTCATGGCCGACCTTTTCGCTTCAACCTCGGGACCTGACGGTCCGGAGTGTGTCCGAATACCCTCGCGGTTATATAAGAACCAGGGTATGCATGGAGACTAGGCGTAGGGGTCATTAGTGCTTGAACAGACAAGTGCCCAACTAGTTATGTTATATTACATGGTTAGTAAGAAACATCTTCCAGGGAGAATAGTTCCGTTAGGGGTTCGTTTCCCTGGGAGGCATGCCCTAAAGTGCATGTCCATTCTGCGAAAAGAGACGCAGGAAAAACATCTGGGGTGTATAGATAAATAAAAAAATATCATCTTTAGTTCACCGACCGAATATTCCCTTAAGAACGCTAGCTTTCGGCTTCACCTAGTCTGAGGTACACATCCGGCTGACCCGGCAGTAACAATCGTAGAGGTGCTCCCTTTACCACCTAGCCGAACAATCGGGAACGTAGGGGTAAGCACAGGAGCCAGGCAACCCAGCTTGGCCAAAACTTAAGTCATATCGATGCATATAATGGTGAATAAAAGGTACATGCGGAAGTGTGACACATGTGTTGGGCATGAAGCCCGTATAAATAAGCTTCTGTTTAAAGAAGCCCCCAGGTTTAATGAGCGCGGATAGCGCGTCACTTTATGAGCCTTTGAAGGCTATAAGGGAGAGGGAGGGGAGAAGGAGAGAAATGTAAGACAAAAAGTATATAAAAAATGGACAGAGGAAGGAGACGAACACGGAGTCCGGCGCTAGGCATAGAATCTTCGGAGATGGGCTGCGTTCCATGGGTTCGGCTCAAGTCGGTTATCCGATGCATCTCGTAGGCGGTATGCTCCACCAGTCAGGACTTGGTCAATTATGAAGGGACCTTCCCACTTGGGCTTGAGTTTGTCTTTTTTCTTGTCCGACAGGCGTAGAACTAATTCGCCAATGTTGTAATTTTTGGCCCGTACTTCTCTGCTTTGGTATCTTCGAGCCTGCTGTTGATAGAATGCGGAACGGGCTTTTGCCACGTCACGCTCTTCCTCTAAGGCGTCCAAACTGTCCTGCCGATCGAGCTCGGCTTCTCTTTCTTCATACATGCGCACTCAAGGTGAGTCATGAGTTATGTCGCAGGGCAAAACTGCCTCTGCGCCGTACACCATGAAGAATGGTGTGTATTCGGTAGTGCGATTCAGCGTGGTCCGCAGCCCCCAGAGTACGGAGTCGAGCTCCTCTACCCAGTGCGTATTAGATTCCTTAAGGGACCACACTAATCTGGGTTTGATGCTGCTCATGATAAGACCATTTGCATGTTCGACCTGGCCGTTAGTTTGTGGGTGATAGACGAAAGCATAATCGAGCTTGATGCCCATGTTTTTGCACCAGAGTTTTACCTCGTCGGCTGTAAAGTTCGTGCCGTTATCAGTGATGATGCTGTGGGGGACGCCGTAGCGGTGTACAACCCCGGATATAAAGTCTATCACTGGTCCGGATTCGGCCGTCTTAACAGGCTTGGCTTCTATCCATTTGGTGAACTTATCCACCATGACCAGTAAGTATTTTTTCTTGTGGGTTCCGCCTTTAAGGGGTCCAACCATGTCAAGCCCCCAGACCGCGAAGGGCCAAGTGATGGGGATAGTTTGGAGGGTGGTGGGTGGCATATGGCTTTGGTTTGCAAAAAGCTAACAACCGACGCATCGTTGGACTATGTCCTGGGCGTCTGCCCGGGCCGTCGGCCAATAAAAGCCTGTACGGAAGGTCTTTCTTACAAGGGACCGAGCTGCAGCGTGATGGCTGCCGAGTCCGGCATGAATTTCAGCCAGGAGGTTCCGCCCTTCCTCTTCAGAGATGCACCTTTGAAGGACTCCGGTAGTGCTTTTCTTATAAAGCTCTCCCTCATGGACTTTATAGGCTTTAGATCGCCGCACTATGCAGCGTGCCTCATTTTGGTCCTCGGGGAGTTCCTGCCTAGTAAGGTAGGTGAGGAATGGTTCTGTCCACGGGGCGATGATGGCCATTATTACGTGGGCTGAAGGTGTTATTTCGTTGGCAGAGCCTCCAATTATGTCAGAGTGTTCGGTGTCGGGCAGTGCGGTTGGGTCCGGGCTGTTATTGGCAGGTTCCCCTTCCCATACTACGGATGGCTTGAACAGCCTTTCCAAGAAGATTTTGGGGGGACTACATCGCGTTTTGCGCTGATGCGTGCCAGGACATCTGCCGCCTGATTATTTCCCCGGGCTATATGGTGAAATTTGAGCCCTTCGAACCGAGCTGACATTTTTAGGATGGCGTTGCGATAAGCTGCCATTTTTGGATCCTTGGCATCAAAGTCTCCATTTATTTGGGATATTGCGAGGTTCGAGTCCCTGCGCACCTCTAGGCCTTGAATGCCCATGGATACTTCCATCCGGAGACCATGTAAAAGGGCCTCATATTCGGCTGCATTGTTGGAGTCTGTGTACATTATCTGGAGTACGTATTGAACTGTGTCTCCTGTGGGGGACGTCAAAATGACGCCCGCCCCTAGACCGGCCAACATTTTGGAGCCGTCGAAGTGCATGACCCAGTTTGAATATGTGCCGTACTCTTTAGGGAGTTCGGCCTCCGTCCATTCTGCGACGAAGTCGGCCAAAACTTGTGACTTGATAGCTCGCCGTGGCTTGTAAGTTATGTTGAACGGGAGGAGCTCAATGGCCCATTTTGCGATCCGGCCCGTCGCGTCACGGTTGTTTATAATATCGTTAAGTGGCACTTCCGAGGCTACTGTTATTGAACACTCTTGAAAGTAGTGTCGCAGCTTCCGGGATGCCATAAATACCGCATACTCAATCTTTTGATCATGCGGGTACCGTGACTTGCACGGAGTAAGGACAGTGGACACATAATAGACCGGCTTTTGAAGGGGGAATTTGTGTCCGTCCATTTCTCGTTCGACGACGAGCATTGCGCTTACGACCTGATGGGTTGCTGCAATGTATAATAGCATTGGTTCGCCAATGTTTGGCGCGGCCAGGACTAGGTTTGTTGCCAAGATGGCTTTTATTTCGTCGAGTCCGGCCATGGCTGCATCCGTCCACTCAAAGTGTTCGGTGCACCGAAGGAGGCGGTAAAGGGGTAGGGCCTTTTCTCCCAAGCGGGAGATAAAGCGGCTTAGAGCCGCCACGCATCCGGTTAATTTTTGTATTTGTTTGAGATCCTTTGGGATATCCAATTGTGACAGAGCTCGGATCTTGGCTGGATTTGCTTCAATTCCTCTACCGGATACAATGAAGCCCAAGAGCTTTCCGGCTGGAACGCCGAAAACGCATTTTTCCGGGTTGAGCTTGATGTCATATGTTCGGAGGTTATCGAATGTTAGCCTCAAGTCGTCTACTAGGGATTCGACATGTCTTGTTTTAACGACCACATCATCTACGTATGCCTCCACTGTTTTGCCGATCTGGTTTGCCAGACATGTCTGAATCATGCGCTGATATGTTGCGCCGGCGTTTTTGAGCCCGAAGGGCATTCTGTTGAAGCAGAATGGGCCGTATGGTGTGATGAATGCCGTTGCGGCTTGGTCTGACTCTGCCATCTTTATTTGATGGTACCCGGAGTATGCGTCGAGGAAACACAACGAATCGTGTCCTGCGGTAGCGTCGATAATTTGATCGATGCGGGGGAGGGGGAAGGGATCCTTTGGGCAAGCCTTGTTAAGTTCTTTAAAATCAACGCACAGGCGCCAGGATTTGTCCTTCTTTGGTACCATCACCAGGTTTGCTAGCCAGTCCGGGTGTTTTATATCTTTGATGAATCCGGCATCCAATAGCTTGGCTAGTTCCTCTCCCATGGCATGTCTCTTAGGTTCGGAAAAACGCCGAAGAGCCTGTTTGACTGCTTGAATCCTTTTAGGATATTTAAGCTGTGTTCGGCCAGCCTGCCTGGGATTCCTGGCATGTCTGAAGGGTGCCAGGCGAAAATGTCCCAGTTCTCTCGTAGGAACTCTCGCAGTGCGGCATCTACATCAGGGTTTAACTGTGCCCCGATGGAAGATGTTTTATTGGGGTCCGTTGGATGGCCCTAGAATTTGACTATTTCGTCCGCCGGTTTAAAGGAGGTGGACTTGGATCTTTGTATCAGATCGTCCCTATTCACCATGGAGCGCAGTGCAGTCAGTTCCTCAGCCGCTAGGGCTTCGGATAGTGCCTCGAGGGCCAGTGTGGCTGTCTTGTTTTCGGCGCGGAGTGCTATGTCCGGATCACTAGCAAGAGTGATGATTCCGTTAGGCCCGGGCATCTTGAGCTCCATGTACCCGTAATGGGGTATTTCTTGGAAGATTGTAAACGCTTCCCGCCCTAGCAGAGCATGGTATCCGCTACTGAACGGGGCCACTTGGAACATGACCTCTTCGGACCTGTAATTATCCGGCGTGCCAAACACCACATCTAGTGTGATTTTTCCTGTACAACGCGCTTCCCGACTAGGGATTATTCTTCTAAAGGTTGTGCTGCTTCGCTCAATGCGGTTCCAGTCTATTTCCATTTTTTGAAGGGTTTCCTCATAAATGAGGTTCAATCCGCTGCCGCCATCCATGAGTACCTTGGTGAGACGAAAGCCGTCCACTATTGGACTGAGGACCAATGCGGCTAGTGCTCGGGCTATTCGGAATTTAGGTTCATCATTGGCGTTAGAAGTAATAGCCATGTCACTCCATGGGTTTATTGTTGCTACTTGGTAGACTTCGGCAAGGCTGTGGAGTGTTCTTTTTCGCATATTATTGATGCGAAAGTCTCAAAGACTGTTAATACCATACTGGTGTCTCTCGGGTGGCTTTCTGTGGCTTCTGGAATTAGAAGATCTTCACCAATTTTTGCCACCTGCCGGAGTATCCAACATGCTCTAAGGCCGTGAGTTGGTGTGGCGCCCTCTGCACTGTGAATTTTACAGGGTCCATTAAGCCATCCTTCCAGTACGGCTCCGTGCCCTGTAGAGGGATTTTGCTTTTTGGTATTGAACCCGGGTGTCTGGCAATGATGCACCCTTTTATTTCGGACTGGGTTTGTATTCAGGGCCGGATTGTCCCAAAATTTTATTTCGGTTTTCCAGGCGCTTTCCATCGCACAGTACTTTCGTACTATGGACGCCAAGTCAGCGAAGCGTGTAATATCACGGCGACTTATGGCGTTGAGGATTCCCTTGTCCGTGCAATTATTGCAGAAGAATGAAATTGCGTCTTCCTCGTGGCAGTCCTTTATCCTGTTCATAACCAGGAGGAATCTGGCCCAGTAATGATGTACAGTTTCTTCGGGCTCTTGCCTAATTTGGGATAGATCGCTTATGTACGGGTGGGTGGGTGGAATCAAATCCAAAACCTCACCCAATCTGCGACCCAGAGGCCAAGGAGTTTCCGAACTCGGAAGTTTCGATTCTTGGATGCTGTCCAATGAATCTAGCCCGTCGCCTGACTTTAAGTTCAGGTCTTGAGTGATGTCTTTCCCTCCAGGGGTATCCGGCTTGGAGGGATAATCCGGACATAGCTAGTCCTTAAGATAGATGAAGGGTCGCCGCACTGTCCCTCTACCACGGCAACGTGATGGGTGACCTAGGAGAGTTAATCTCTCTCAGATCGGGTTTAGGCCCAATCTGGTCGTAATCCGTAGCGACTCCCAGGGCGGCGATGCGATCCAAGAGCTCATTTAGGGAAGAGAACTCCATTGGATCTAGCTGCTCGGCGAATTCCGAGCTGACGTGAAGACTGTTTTCGATGACCCGAGAGGTCATCGTCGGCGCAGCAGTCGAACAGGCGGTCATAAGGAAACCACCTAGCCGGAGAGTTTGGCCGACAGCCAAAGCTCCCTTAGCAACGGTGCCGTCTTTAAAGATGGGATGAGGCATCCTTCCTGATGGCGACGGCACAGAGGAACTCTCAATGAAAGCACCAATGTCGGTGTCAAAACCGGCGGATCTCGGGTAGGGGGTCCCGAACTATGCGTCTAGGCCAGATGGTAACAGGAGGCAGGGCACACAATGTTTTACCCAGGTTCGGGCCCTCTTGATGGAGGTAAAACCCTATGTCCTGCTTGATTGGTATTGATGATATGGGTAGTACAAGAGTAGATCTACCACGAGATCAGAGAGGCTAAACCCTAGAAGCAAGCCTATGGTATGATTGTTCTTCCTACGGACTAAAACCCTCCGGTTTATATAGACACCGGAGAGGGCTAGGGTTACACAGAGTCGGTTACAATGGTAGGAGATCTACATATCCGTATCGCCAAGCTTGCCTTCCATGCCAAGGAAAGTCCCTTCCGGACACGGGACGAAGTCTTCAATCTTGTATCTTCATAGTCCAGGAGTCCGGCCGAAGGCATAGTCCGACTATCCGGACACCCCCTAATCCAGGACTCCCTCAGTTTGGCTTTGGGCCGCGTGATCCGACTCGGCATGCGCGTCTTCGTTGCCGACGACTCCGCCTGGCTCCAAGAGGCCCCCCTCGATGTTGAGGCCCTTCCCATCCGCAGGGCGGTGCACTTCCGTGCGAGTGCCTGTTGTGTCCTCTTACGGCAGTCGTCGACCCAGTATCGGTCGGCTCCCGCTATCGGTGTCAAAACTAGCGGATCTCGGGTAGGGGGTCCCGAACTATGCGTCTATGGAAGATGGTAACAGGAGGCGGGGGACACAATGTTTAGCCAGGTTTTGGCCCTCTCGATGGAGGTAATACCCTACTTCTTGCTTGATTGATCTTGATGATATGAGTATTACAAGAGTTGATCTACCACGAGATCGTAGAGGCTAAACCCTAGAAGCTAGCCTATGATTATGATTGTTGTTGTTCTACAGACTAAACCCTCCGGTTTATATAGACACCGGAGGAGGCTAGGGTTACACCGGAGGAGATCTACATATCCGAATTGCCAAGCTTTCCTTCCACGCAAAGGAGAGTCCCACCCGGACACGGGACGAAGTCTTCAATCTTGTATCTTCATAGTCCAATAGTCCGGCTAAAGTATATAGTCCGGCAGTCCGAGGACCCCCTAATCCAGGACTTCCTCAGTAGCCCCTGAACCAGGCTTCAATGATGATGAGTCCGGCGCACAGATTGTCTTTGGCATTGGAAGGTGGGTTCCTCCACCGAATACTCCATAGAAGATTTCAAACACAAGGATAGTGTCCTGCTCTGCAAAAAAAGTTCCACATACCACCGTAGAGAGTATAATATTTCCACAAATCTAATCTGCTGACAACTTTTCATGACGTGACATCACACCATGGCCCGGTCATTATTCGAACCGTTTTTGTCAACCAGCTACTGCACATATGGCGAGGCGGTTTTCTTGGCACGTCTTGTCGAAGCAGAGATCGTGTCCCCTTATCATGGGATTCTCATCAATACGGGTGTGGGTAACCCAACCGCGCCATCAATCACGTCGCTTGGGGAATAAGCGAGTTTACCAAGCAGGTGGGGAGGCGCATAGTTTCTTCCGCCCTTATAAAGGGACAAGGACTCCTCCTTTTCACCCATGCCTTCTTCTTCCCTGCCCATCCATTCTTGCGCACTCGAGCTCCAGCGCCCAAGTTCGCATTTTCTCCGCAAAACCACTCCAAACATGTCTGGAGCGGGAGGCAAGTGGATGGTCTCCTCTATTCGGAGGAGAACATTACGAAGCTCCGGGAAGCCGGATACCTAGCCGCAGATATCGCGCACTGGCTCCCAGACGCGGGGCAGATCGTCCCTACGCCTGAACCCCACGGAAGGGTTGTATTCCTTACCCATTTCGTTCGCGGGCTGGGATTCCCCCTCCACCCGTTTGTCTGCGGGCTCATGTTCTACCACGGGCTGGACTTCCACGATCTGGCCCCCAATTTCATCCTCAACATCTCGGCGTTTATCGTCGTGTGTGAGGCCTTCCTCCGCATCAAGCCCCACTTCGGCCTGTGGCTGAAGACCGTCAATGTTAAATCGAAGGTGGTGGTCAGCCAGCAAGCGGAGTGCGGAGGCGCCATGGTGGGAAAAATGCCCAACATCACCTGGCTCGAAGGCTCCTATGTGGAGACTGTGAAGGGGTGGCAATCGGGGTGGTTCTACATCAACGAGCCGCGTGATATCAACTGGGTGTCGGCCCCCGAATTTCTATCGGCATCCCCATGCAGCTCACCCCCTGGAAAGAGAAGGGCCTAGCCTGGGGTTCATTGGTGGAGCTGACCGGACTCCAGAACTGTGTTAAAAACATGATAAGCAAGAAAATCAAGCTTGTCAACATGGTCCAGGTCATGCTCTTCCGCCGGATCCTCCCGTGTCAAAGACGGGCATTCAATATGTGGGAGTTCGACCCGGCTAAGCACCAGACGCTGCGAGAGCTCTTCGACACGACGCACCAGGACATCTGGAAGGTGTTGTTCAAGTCCGTCGAGGTACCTCCTCCCCTTACCGAGGATCGCGGACTCAGCGCAAAGCACCCTGCTAATCCGGTGAGCTCCTTATATCTCATGAGATGTTTCTTTCCCCAGTATAATCATGTGGGGGATCTAAGCCTCCACGCCATTTAACAGGAATGGGTCGCGATAGTGGAGCGGATCGATTGTCCGGCCCCACTTCCCAAAGATCCAGCAAGGGCTCTCTTAACGGAGATGCTGGTTCCGGTGCCCTATGAGGCGCCGGAGAAGAAGGCCACGGGGACCAGGAAAGGTCTCCGGCGCAAGGTCGTATCGGACTCATCGTCCGATAACACCAAGGTGCCCTCCTCCCATGAAAACGAGGAGGAGGAAGAGGAAAGTTCTCCCCCTAGCCAGGGGAGACAAGTAAAGGAAGGCCGCCCCGTCAAGGGAGGCAGAAGGGTCCAAGAAGGGAAGGACTCTCCTTCCAGACTGCTCCACGGCGGCTGCTTTTAGCGACGAGGAGTGGTTACCCAGGGACAAGCCCCTCGCAAAGTTGTAAATATCCAGATACCATAATAGTTCTTGGCATGTTTTATTTTATTGCTTCTTATCATGCCGAACATGATCATGCAGCCCATCCAAAGCCCATATCGACGTATCCTCTTCGTAGGAGTCTTTGGGCCCGTCGGAGATGAACAACGATTCACTGCCGACCGCCTCCTCCCCCCGCCCTACGGACGACGTCGAGGTGTTGTCTCAAAGGGTACTGAACCAAGGGGAGACAGTTCCGGAGGCGCCCCAAGGCGATATTCCGGACGCTGGGCGCACGAGGGGCAAGACTCCCATGGGCTCTAATGCCGGGGGCAGCAAGTCTAGCCCCCAGCCGAATACTGCGTAGGAACCTCCAGTGGTTCCAGATTCTGTCAGGCGACCCCTCGCCGAGGGGGGCAAGCTGTCTATGCCGGTGGCCTCTGTCCTTCCAGAGGCATCAGACAATTTGCTGGAAGCGCTTCGTGGCGCTTCCATTGACGAAGAGCACCGCACTATCATGAGTGCGGTGGTCGAGAAGGTTCGGTCTGCCAAAAGAGGACTGACTGAAGCCTGTGCCAGCCTCCTAACAGGCTTTGAGGTAAGTAATCAAATTATGAAAAAATGTTACAACATAGACAGTAGCCCCTGATGCTCTGTTTGGTGTTCGCAAAGAAAGGACGAACAGAGGATCAAATAATAATCACATGAGTCTAATCAGAATATGTCTATGTGAATAAGCAGGCTTCACTGCTGGCCGCTGCCGCTCGCACGGCGGAGGTCTCCGCACTAAAGAGGGACCTTGAGTGGTCTGAGGAAGAGCTCGGCCTTACCAAGAGGCAGCTCGAAGAGAACAAAGTTAAGTAATACCTTGTATGTTTATTGATAAAGAAAAAGGAAAGTGGTTGTTAGATCACAGGATCGTCATGAATTTTGCTAGGGGCCACGACCGAAGTGGCGGCCCTGAAGAAGGCGTTGTCCGAGGCCGAAGGCAAAGCGGACAAGGAGTGCACCGAGCGCGAGAAGCAAGAGGCCCGAGTAGGCGAGGTTCAGCAAAATCTCCAGGAGTTTGTCAAAAAGTACGAGTCCTTGGAGCGTGACTCTAAGACGCAAGGGTCCGAACTTGCGAAGGCCCTCGAGAATGCACAAAATGCCAAGGCCGAAGCCCAAAAGGCCCACCAAGAAATTGAGGCGGTCAAGATGATAGCGACGGGTAAGGAATTCATTATGCAAAGCAAGCATGTGAAGGAAACTTTCCTTTTACTTACCCAAATTCGGAGTTCTCCAGGAGCGTTCGCAGATCTACCCAGCAGTGTGTCAGATGCCACGGAATTCTACCGGGCCGAGGAAGGGAGCTCAACGAAGAAGTTGTTCTGGTCTCAGTATACTGGGACTGAACATCCGATGCCCTTGAGTGATCAGTTGAATCAACTGGTCGAGCTTCACAAGGCGGCCGAACTGGCCATGAAGGGCCTCATAGTCCGGATGTGGCCTGGCGAGCCTCGGCCTGGCAGCTATTTCGGCCTGGTAAGGCGACTTGTGAACGCCTGCCCACGGTTTGAAGTCATAAAGCGGTCTATCTACATTGAGGGTGCGCGTAGGGCTTTTTCCCCGGCGAAAGTGCACTGGGCGAAGATGGACGCCGAAAAGCTGGTGAAGGAGGGGCTGCCGGAGGGCAAGGAGCATCGCCACCCCGAAAAGTATTATGACAGTGTCCTGAAGGGTGCTCGCCTTGTGGTAGAGGAATGTGCTAAGGATGTAATATTTGATTGAATGTACTCATGTGATCCTGTAATGTGGAACGAGTTCATGTGCGTTATGTAACGCTTGTTAATTTAAAATATTACCTTCTGTGCGGCTATTTATAAAATTTGAGAGTTGGCCAGTCGTCGGCTTCTGCCCCCATGTAACTAGTACTAAGGTGTTCGGGGTAAACCTGACCACTCTTTATCCCAGTTTTGGGTCCTTCGAAGGAGGTGTTCAGCACAACGAAGCAGGCAATCAGACTATAAAGCTTTATCACTCTCACTTAGCCATAGAAGTCTACAATTTTAAATTTCGGCGAAGCCCCTAGTATTTGGAAGGCCGAACTTGGGGCGCTATGTACGCCTAAGTCGGACAAGGCTGACTCCTCGCCCGAAGCGGAAAAAATCTTTAAGGATTTGAGACCTTTCGAACAGCGACCAGCTCTTGCCGCATCATGACAGTTAGTTTTCAGCTTTCTCTACTGAGGTGCTCGTCTAGAAGAACCAGGACACAATCCCAGTAGTTCTCCCAGTGCTACCTTAGCCGATTTAGCGGAACGTAAGGCACCAAAAATGGGAGCCGGGCAAACCCAACTATTGACCCTAGACATGATTTGGAGCTGATGCATATAATGCTATAAGTTCGTGGTGCCGCACTGTTGAAAGTGTTCGGACATTTCTTGCCATGTTATGGGGTACACTGAAGCCCCTGGCGCACTAGACGTACAAAAATGTACGGGTGCAATTTGTCATGAGTAAGCAGACAAGGAAAAAAGATGAAGAAATGCAATAATAACTAACGATGTACATTTTTATTTAAATGATACGTCAAAGCGTATGTATATAAGTAGTGCAATAAGCAAAAATAGGACTATTTGACATGTCCTATCCAAGGGAAAGCTGCGTGTGGGTATGTAAAACAGGTATAGCGATCGTTATCATGGGGATTCCCTCCTACGTCAAAGCTTCTAGCTTCCTTGGTGTTTCCTTCCCATGACGGGTCTGATAATCAGACTATCGGAGAGGGCCTTCAGAGAAAAGGGGCCTGAAAGGAAGAAAATGTTAAAGGTATACGGGTCCTGAAGCGGTTGAGCCGTATTGTGGGCCGTGCCATGGCCGTGCCTCCGCCTATGCCCATGGTACCTTGAGTGCATAATTATGTACGCGCGGCGCAAATTTCGCCGCTTGACTGGTACTAGGACGGAGGCCAAATTGCTAGGCGAGCTCTAAACGTGCCTTGCGATCCTCTTGCAGGGTACTCCGGACTCGCTTGAAGGTATCCGGGGTCTTTTTCGCTGAATTGGTGGTTTGCCTCATAAGGCTGCTTTGCGCTTTTGCTGCGAGGGCCACAGTGTGCTTCTCCGTGCGGAGTGAGCGCTCTGTGTTTCCATTAAGTGTTATAACCCCGCGAGGTCCTGGCATTTTGAGCTTGAGGTATGCATAATGCGGTACCACATTGAATCTGGCAAATGTGGTTCGTCCGAGTAGTGCGTAATAGCCACTGCGAAAGGGGGCGATATCAAAGATTAACTCCTCGCTTCGGAAGTTGTCCGGAGATCCGAAGACCACTTCTAGTGTGATTGAGCCCGTACAACAGGCCTCTACACCTGGGATGACACCTTTAAAGGTGGTTTTGGTGGGTTGATCCTTGAGGGTCTATACCCATTTTGCGCACTGTATCCTGATAGAGCAGGTTCAGGCTGCTGCCACCGTCCATAAGGACTCGAGTGAGGTGAAATCCGTTAATGATGGGGTCGAGGACCAATGCGGCAGAGCCGCCATGACGGATACTGGTGGGGTGGTCCTTGCGATTGAAGGTGATCGGATAAGAAGACCATGGGTTGAACTTTGGGGCAACTGGCTCCATCGCATAGACGTCCCTCAGTGCACGCTTCCGTTCCCGCTTGGGAATATGGGTTGCGTATATCATGTTTACTGTTTTCACTTGGGGAGGAAATTTCTTCTGTCCTCCGGTGTTCGGCGGCCGGGGCTCCTCCTCGTCGTCGCTATGCAACCCATTTTCCTTGTTTTCGGCATTCAACTTGCCGGCCTGTTTGAACACCCAGCATTCTCTGTTAGTGTGGTTGGCTGGTTTATCGGGGGTGCCGTGAATTTGACACAAACGATCGAGTATGCGGTCCAAGATGGACGGTCCCGGATTGCTTCTTTTGAACGCCTTTTTCCGCTGACCAGATTTAGATCCGCTGAATCCAGCATTAACTGCCATGTCTTCGGCGTTGTCGCTGTTGTTGCGGCGCTTGTGTCTGTTGCGACATGGCCTGCCGTTGCTATCTTTGGCGTCTGAATTGCCAGGGTTTCTTGATGTGTTGTTGCTGCGAGCTAGCTAGCTATCCTCGCCCGCACAAAAGCGGGTCATGAGTGTCGTGAGGGCTGCCATGGATTTCGGCTTTTCTTGGCCGAGGTGTCGGGCGAGCCACTCATCGCGGATATTATGCTTAAATGCTGCTAAGGCCTCGGCATCCGGACAGTCGACAATTTGGTTCCTTTTAGTTAGGAACCGAGTCCAGAATTTCCTGGCTGATTCCCCTGGTTGTTGGGTTATGTGACTCAAGTCATCGGCATCTGGTGGTCGCACATAAGTGCCCTGGAAGTTGTCAAGGAATGCGTCTTCCAAATCTCCCAACTGCCAATGGAGTTTGTCGGCAGGCTATTGAGCCAATGCCGAGCAGGCCCTTTGAGTTTTAATGGGAGATATTTGATGGCATGAAGATCGTCGCCGCAGGCCATGTGGATGTGGAGGAGGAAATCTTCGATCCATACCGCGGGGTCTGTTGTACGATCATATGATTCAATGTTCACGGTTTTAAAACCCTATGGGAATTCGTGATCCATTACTTCATCAGTGAAGCATAGGGGGTGTGCGGCGCCTCTGTGCCGGGCTATATCACGACGCAGTTCATACGAGTCTTGTCTGCTGTATTCGGCCCGGCCGGATTTGCTTTTAGTATATCTGGCGTGATGGTCGTCGTAACGTGTTGGGGCGCGTCCCTGTGATCCGTAGATCGATCTTGCATGTCCTGCCTTGTTTTCCAATACGTCCCGCAGGTCCTGTGTGTTACCCCGGGCCTTGGTATTTTTGTTTAATTGGCGACGGGGTGCGGGCTGGACTTCGGCCTGATATGCCGCTTTGTCTCGGCCACGAGGTGGTCGGTTAGCCGCATCGTATGCTGGGAGCGTAAGCTTTAATGCTTCCTCCTCGAGTTGGGGTAGCAACCTGCGTTTTGGGTAACTTTTGGTTGGGCGCTCGAGTTCGTATTCCTCGGTTTCCAGGACCTCAGTCCATCTATCCGCTAGCAGATCTTGGTCAGCTTGAAGCTGTTGTTGCTTTTTCTTTAGGCTTTTTGTTGTGACTATAAGCCGGCGCTTGAAGCGCTCCTGTTCGGAGGGATCGTCAGGCACGATAAATTCTTCGTCGCCGAGGCTCACCTCGCCTTCGGAGAGAGGCATGTAATTGTCATCCTCTGATTCTCCGTCTGCTGCATGTTCCTTAGGGCTGGCTTGCCCATCCTCCCGCTCGAGGCCTGGCTGGAGGGGATTGTCTTTGTCTTTGGCGCTATCCACAGCGTTGTTGTCTTTGTGTCGGTATCGCCGTTTTTGCTATGGCCGGGATTAGAGCGGCGCCGTTGATGCCGGTGCTTAGATTGCTTCTCGGGGGGATTATCCTCTGTTTCCTTATTGCCATCACTTTCTTTGGGGGTGTCCACCATGTACATATCATATGATGAGGTGGCAATACATCGTCCTATGGGCGGTGGTTCCTATTCTTCTCCTACATCGTCGTCCATACCATCGATGTCTTCGGAGCCGAAATCAAGCATGTCGGTTATGTCGTCGAAAGTGGCTATTAAGTAGGTGGTGGGTGGGGGACAAATTTCTTCATCGTCCGCTTCCCACTCAAGCTGGACACAGTTCGGCCATGGGCCTCCTGACAAGGAGAGAGACCTTAATGAATTTAGCACATTGCCCAAGGGCGAGTGTTGAAAGATATCCGCGGAGGAAAACTCCATGATCGGCGCCCAATCAGATTCGATATGCATGGACGTAGGCGGTTCGGAGCCCGTGGCCGGGGACGAATCCAAGGATCTGGCAACACAGGTCTCATAGGAGGTGGAGTCAGTATTCAGCTCTATCGCCGCTGAGTGTGCGGCCTTCGTGGCGGGGTCCATCCACCCGTCCTCGGACGGCGCTATTTGTTCTGGATCGAGGGCCGGAGTTGCCACAAGTGTGATCTCTCGAACACTGTCCGGCGGCAGAGCTAAGTCATGCTCGTCGTGGCTGTGCGGCGCACCTGACACGGGCTCGAATTCGTCGAAGATCAAGTCTCCACGGATGTCGGCAGTATAGTTTAAGTTTCCAAACCTGACCCGACGGCCAGGGGCATAGCTCTCGATCTGCTCTAGATGGCCAAGCGAGTTGGCCCGCAATGTGAAGCCTCCGAATACGAAGATCTGTCCGAGGAGAAAAACCTCACCCTAGATCGCATCATTGCCGATGATCGAAGGAGCCATCAAGCCTTATGGTGACGACACAGTGGAACTCTCAATGAAAGCACCAATGTCGGTGTCAAAACCGGCGGATCTCGGGTAGGGGGTCCCGAACTGTGCGTCTAAGGTGGATGGTAACAGGAAGCGGGGGACACAATGTTTACCCAGGTTCGGGCCCTCTTGATGGAGGTCATACCCTACTTCCTGCTTGATTGATCTTGATGATATGAGTATTACAAGAGTTGATCTACCACTAGATCGTAGGCTAAACCCTAGAAGCTAGCCTATGATTATGATTGTTGTTGTTCTACGGACTAAACCCTCCAGTTTATATAGATACCGGAGGGGGATAGGGTTACATAGAGTCGGTTACAAGGGAGGAGATCTACATATCTGAATTGCCAAGCTTGCCTTCCACGCAAAGGAGAGTCCCACCAGGACACGGGACGAAGTCTTCAATCTTGTATCTTCATAGTCCAACAGTCCAGCCAAAGTATATAGTCCGGTAGTCCGAGGACCCCCTAATCCAGGACTCCCTCACCCGCGTCGTCCGCCCTTCCAACTGTACGTCGTCGCAAAAGATCTGGTCGATCGCGGGTTCAGCGTTGGGTGAAGCATGCGGTGGCCCACCAGTCGGCCACCCCTCAAGTTGCGGCGATCGAGCCCGGCGAATCTCTCTCCAGACTATTCAACCTGTCTATTGGTTCCGCTGAGACTCTATCCGAGTGCGGGAGGAGCGACCTGACGGCAGAGGTCCTGATCGTCGACACACCACGTAGTCCACCTGGTTTCCATCGCAGTGGCGGCGACGATGGTAGCGGTGGTCCGTCGCATGGTCATGACGAGTATCACCCCGAAGCTCTCACTTCGGAGCAGAGGGAAGAGTTGCATCGTCACAACATGGAGGCGCTCCACACTCCCATCATCGGAGAGTCCTCTAAGGCTTGGGCCTTGGAGGCTGCACGCATGGCCACCTTGGCTGATCGTGCGCGTCCGGAGAATCTTCAACATTCACCCGACGAGCGCGCCCGTCGTCAGATCCTGGAATCTAGTCGACGGCGTCAACAATTGTTTCCGCCTGAACCTCAGGTATATCGTACATCGATACAGAATCTTGTAGTTGCAACCCATATAGCATAGTCGATTCAACCATCCCATTTCGAAGCTGGTAGAGGTTTGCTGCAGATCCATGCGCTGCTCCGGGCAGCGGGTGAACAAAGTTCTGCCATTTCTCAGTCGTGCAACAGGATTCGTAGCAGGTCCATGGTTGCAAATATTGTTTAGTCGGCTCATAGTCCAAGATCGCCTTCGCGGCATGAGGATCGTGGGCACTGCCAAGATCAGCACCTGGGTTGGGGCCATGGACTGTATGATCATCGAGTTGACCGTGAAGACCGCCATCAAGTGCCCACGCCTCCTCCGTGGGGCGGATCATATGCGCCCCGACGGTATGATGACAGGCGCCCGTATGGTGATGAGCGGAGAGCTCCGATCGACCCAAGGGAACCCGGATTTGATATGAGATCCCTTCTCGTACAAAATCTAGTTGACCGGCATCGGGCACACAGAGAAGGACAAGATGTTCACCACCCGAGTGGAAGTCGAGTGCATGTTTCTAGTCCCGAGTGTTTCAGCAGAGCTATCCGAGCTGCAGAGATCCTACCCAACTTTAGATTGGCGACGGGCGTGAGCAAGTTCACCGGTGAGTCGAAGCCTGATACTTGGTTAGAAGATTACCGAGTGGCAGTGCAGATTGGCGGTTGCAACGATGATGTATCCATGAAGCACCTCCCCCTGATGCTTGATGGCTCGGCCAGAGCTTGATTGAATCAGTTGACCCCTGGCAGTATTTTCAGTTGGAAAGAGTTGGCCCGAGTGTTTATCAAAAGATTCAAGGGCACTTGCAAGCGACCTGCAGGGCTGACTGAGTTACATCACTGTACCCAGAAGCTGAATGAGACCGTGAGAGATTACATTCAGAGGTGGACTACCCTCCATCACATAGTGGAAAGTGTATCGCAGCACCAAGCAGTCTGCGCCTTCAAAGAGGGTGTTCGGTACAGAGAGTTTAACCTAAAGTTCGGTCGGACAAGATATATGACCCTGGCCCGAATAATGGAAATAGCCACTCGGTATGCTAGCGGCGAAGAGGAAGACTGACTCCGCAGTGGCAAGAACAAACCAGTCGCCCAGGACACCGGAGGAGGAAATTCCAATTGCAAGCAGAAACTGCAAGTCCTGCTGAAGCTGCAGTGGTGAACCAAGGGAAATTCAAGGGGAAGCCCAAAGGATCGTGGTGCTGTAGGGTAGGAACCCTAGGGGCCGATCTTTCACGAAAGGAGCCGATCCCGCGATGAACACGAAGAACACAAGGGGTAACATGAGGGGAAACACAAGGGGAACACGAGAGAAACACTAAACCAACAAGAAATAGTCACACATATGCTAGATCCTCATGTACATAAGAGATCACACGATCCATAGACAACTAAGGACGATACAAAGGTAGCCGGTCTTCTTTGTGAGGAGGTATTGAGGTCTTCTCTGCAAGGAGGTCTTGAATCGAAAGGGATCTTCTCCGAAGAGGGGCCGCGGTCTCTCTCGTGGAGTAGATCCGATGTGGATGAGCAACACTTGAGTCGACTAGGTCGCGTCGAGTGACTCCTTGAATCCGTGGGGGCACGCAGTGTGACGCCCCGAGACCATTGCGCCAGGTGTCTTCCAGTTATTCGCCGTCGTTGCCATGTCATTCGCTTGCGTGTTGCATCTTGCCATGTCATCATGTGCATTGCATCATCTTGTTTTCAAAACTTGCATTCGTCCGGGTCTCCCCGTTTTTTCCGTTGCCTGTTCTAAGCCCAGATACACTTGCACGCGCCTGCGGCATGTCCGAAATATTATTTTATAAGTGGCCAGAAAATGTTCTCGGAATGGGTTGAAAGTTGGCATGCGGTGTTGTTATAGTGTAGATAGGCTACCTGCCAAGTTTCATCGCGTTCGGAGTCCATTTGATGCCCTAACGGATAACTATAGCAGTAGTATAGCCGGTCTATCGTCGGACATTTTCGGTCTCCGGAAACTATTGCCGGGTCTCTCTCTCTTCTCTCCCGCAGCCCTCGGCCTTCTACACAGTCACAACCAGCCCACGTAGGCCTACCTATTCCCCCTGTCGATCGAATCCATCGATCACGATCGGAGGCTCCGAAAACCCCTCTTAACCCCCCTTGCCTCCGTGGCCTTTTGTCAGACCCCCTCGCCTGTGTCCGAAACTGTCCCGAACCCGACCCGAACAGTTGTCACCGTTGGACTCAGAACATCCCCAAACATCTACAAAACATCTCCGTTTTGTTAATTGGGCCCCTAACCTTTTTATTCGGGACCATCCGATTAAGATTGGAGGGACCAAATGCCCCTATCTGAAAATCCTTTTGCCTTATATATTAGACCAAACCCTAAAAACTAGGTCATTTATCCACTCTAGCCGCCACCTACAGCCTTCTCCGCCTCGGATCCGCCGCCGCCACACTCAAATCCCACATCGGGATCCTCCCAGATCCCCTTTCTCCTCGTTTTTCCTCCTCCACCCAATCCCGAAGACACCGCGGTCTTCCCTCGTCATCGCTCGATCCCAGCACCACCTGGCCCGCGTCTCCGCTGCCCGACTCCACCTCGCCTCGTCGTCCGGCAACAGGTGCTGCCGCCGGCGACCACGTCCAGCCACCAGTCCGTCTTGCACCTTCCCGTGCTCCTTTCTCACTCCTCTCTCCCGTGAACTCTCCCTGGCCTCACCTCTCTCTCTCTCTCTTTCTCTTTCATAGACAGGAGCCCAACCCCGGCGTCCGCGTCTCCATGCCGCCGCCTTGCTCCGCCCTCGTCGGTGAATAGCACCAGCAGGAGCTTCAGGGAGACGAACGCAGCCGCGCCTGCAGCCTCTCGTCCCGCAGCACGCTCGTCCTCAGAGCCCCACGCCAGGAGTGCCATCCCTTTGCTCGCTTCGACCCCGGGTCGCCGGAGACACCAGGGGATCTCCTCTGCCTCGCCCCGTTCGCCCGCAAGTTCCGCAGAGCCACCGGAGTTCCCTCCGCCGACGAGAACCATCTTCAGATGAGCCCTGCGCCGCCCGTTCCTTCCTTTCCCGATTCTCTCTGCTCCCTCTCACATCTCTGTCCCGTTTCCTTTTTCCGCCAGAGAACCATAGCCGGAGTTTGCTGCTGCCTCGTCCAAGCCGCGTCCTAGCCAGATCTCGCCGTCGTCGCCGCACCTCGAGGCCAGCGCGCCTCCATGGTCAGACCTCGCCGGATCCACCTCGGGTGCCCGCTGCCGGGCCTCCTTGCACCAAGTCCCCGCATCGCTCCCACCCCTGCAGCTTCGTCCACGCGAGGGAAACGAGCGCTCGCCCACGTGCGTTGACCGCGCCCGCGTGGACCAGGAGGTCTCGTTCGCCACTAGATCCAGCACGCCCGAGGCCCAGCTGCGCGCCCTGCCGGCCTCCCTCCTCCACCGAATGGGCCGAGGCCCATGGTGAGGCTAGCTGCGCGCCCTCCTTTTTTTCCATTGTTGGGCCAGCTAGATACGGCCCGTTTCGTGTTTTTTTCTTAGAATGTTTTTCCTATTTTCCAGAGAGTGCAGTTTTGCAGTTTAGCCCCTAAACTTCATGCATATCATAACTCCACTTTCATGCAACGGTTAAAAATGAATTATATATGAAATATGACTAGAATTTCATCTAGTTTAATAATATCCAACTTTCAATCATCTTTAAAATGTTTTAAATGATGTTTTCTTTAATTTGCTTAAATAACTTGTTAAAATGATTTAATTCATAACTAAATAACCGTAGCTCCAAACTTAACAAACTTTATATGTAAGTGGGGTAGAAAAATGCCTAGTTTAACATGGTGCACTCATCTTGCATGTTTAACAACTCAAAAATTATGTTTAGGGCAGAACAGTACCAAATCCATAAATATGCACATGAGGATTTTCCGGACTTGTTGTTTGTTGTTCCGGCCTCATTTAAACTTGCCTAGATAGGTAGTTTTTATTTGCTTCACCTCTTGCCATGTTAATCAACATTTAATATTGTTGGGTACATAAACAAGATCGAACTAAATACCTTGAATGTGGTGTTCCGTCAATATGCAACTCGTTGCATATCGAGCTCCACTTAATGTATAGTGTTATTTGTGCACTTTGCCATGCCATGCTTCATTAAACCGGACATGTATCATACTTGGTTGTGCATCATGCCATGTTGAGGTGATGGTTGTTTACTATGTTGTTTGCTTCTTTCCGGTTTACTTCTCGCGTTAGCTTCGGGTTCCGTTCCGGAGTTGTGTGGATTCGTTCGACTACATCCGTTTGTCTTCTTCATGGACTCGTTCTTCTTCCTTGCGGGATTTCAGGCAAGATGACCATACCATCGAAATCACTTCTATCTTTGCTTGCTAGTTGCCCGCTCTATTGCTATGCCGCGATACCTACCACTTGCTTTATCATGCCTCCCATATTGCCATGTCAAGCCTCTAACCCACCTTTCCTAGCAAACCGTTGTTTGGCTATGTTACCCCTTTGCTCAACCCCTCTTATAGCGTTGCTAGTTGCAGGTGAAGATGGAGTTTGTTCCATGTTGGAACATGTTTATGTTGGGATATGACAATATCTCTTATTTAATTAATGCATCTATATACTTGGTAAAGGGTGGAAGGCTCGGCCTTATGCCTAGTGTTTTGTTCCACTCTTGCCACCCTAGTTTCCGTCATACCGGTGTTATGTTCCTTGATTTTGCGTTCCTTACGCGGTTCGGTGTTATGGGAACCCCTTGACAGTTCGCTTCGAATAAAACTCCTCCAGCAAGGCCCAACCTTGGTTTTACCATTTGCCTCACCAAGACCTACCTTTTCCCTTGGGAGCCGTGCTCCCGAGGGTCATCTTTATTTTAACCCCCCTGGGCCAGTGCTCCTCTGAGTGTTGGTCCAAACTAGAGCCCCTTGCAGCGCCACCTCGGGGAAACTTGAGGGTTGGTTTTAGTTGTACGGATTGCTCATGCGGTGTGCCCTGAGAACGAGATATGCGCAGCTCCTATCAGGATTTGTCGGCACATTCGGGCGGCTTTGCTGGTCTTGTTTTACCATTGTCGAAATGTCTTGTAACCGGGATTCCGAGTCTGATCGGGTCTTCCTGGCAGAAGGAATATCCTTCGTTGACCATGAGAGCTTGTGATGGGCTAAGTTGGGACACCCCTGCAGGGTTTGAACTTTCGAAAGCCGTGCCCGCGGTTATGGCCAGATGGGAATTTGTTAATATCCGGTTGTAGACAACTTGACACTTAACTTAGTTAAAATGCATCAATCGCGTGTGTAGCCGTGATGGTCTCTTTCCGGCGGAGTCCGGGAAGTGAACACGGTTCTTGTGTTATGCTTGAACGTAAGTAGCTTCAGGATCACTTCTTGATCACTTCTAGCTTCAGAACCGTTGCTTTGCTTCTCTTCTCGCTCTTATTTGTGTATGTTAGCCACCATATATGCTTAGTGCTTGCTGCAGCCCCACCTCACTACCGTTTCCTACCCATAAGCTTAAATAGTCTTGATCTCGCGGGTGTGGGATTTCTGAGTCCTCGTGGCTCACAGATACTTCCAAACAGTTGCAGGTCCCAATGATACCAGTGCAGGTGACGCAACCGTGCTCAAGGAGGAGCTTGATGAAGATCGTGTGTGACGCCCCGAGACCGATGTGCCAGGTGTCTTCCAATTATTTCGCTGTCATTTGCTTGCGTGTTGCATCTTGCCATGTCATCATCCGCATTGCATCATCATGTTTTTCAAAACTTGCATCCGTCCGGGTTTCCCCAGTTCCATCCTTTGTCCGTTCTAAGCCCCAACCACACCTGCGGCATGTCCGAAATATTATTTTATAAGTGGCTGGAATATGTTCTCAGAATGGGATGAGAGTTGACGTGCAGTCTTATTATAGTGTAGATAGACCGCCTATCAAGTTTCGTCACATTCGGAGTTCGTTTGACGCCCCAACCGTTAACTATAGCGGCAGTATAGCCGGTCACACGTCGGACATTTTTCGGTCTCCGGAAACAGTCACCGGGCCTCCCTCTCTTCTCTTCTCTCAGCTCGAGACCGTCTACACAGCTCACTACCACTCACCGTCAGGCCCTACCTAAACTCTCTTGTCAGCCCGCGACCCTCCTCGCGCGCGTCCGAAAATTGTCCCGGACCCGACCCGGACAGTCGCCACCGTTGGGTCCGGATCATCCCCTAACGTCTACAAAACATCTCCGTTTTGTTAATTGGGCTCCCTAACTATTTTTTCGCGACCGTACGATTGCGATCGTAGGGATGAGGTAGCCCCTAACCTAATCCACCTGACGTATATATTTTTCCCAACCCTAAATTTGAGGGAGCTGTCCCATCCACCAGTGACCGCCGCCGCCACTGTTCTCTCGGGATCCATCCTGATCCAGCAGCTGATCCAGCCAACCACCAGCTCCTCCCATCGATCTAACCCGCAGCCAACCACTCCCTTCCTCGTTTTCAACATCAGATCAAGCAGAGCCCCGCCACCTCCGGCTGATCTCCAGTTCTGCTCCACATCGTCCCCAACTCAGGTCATGGCTCCGCCCCGCTCACTGTTTCTCCTTCCATTTTTCTTCTGTTCCCTCTGGTTCCCTCTCACCTGCTTCCCGTCTTCTCAGGGAACCCACAGAAGGTCGCTGCCGGCATGAACACCGCCTCCTCAAGCTCTCCGCCCGGGGCCTTCTTCTGCTTCGATCCAGCTCCGTCCTCCGCGCCGAACAAGGTCTCCATCGCCGCGCGCCTGCAACCGCGAGGGAGACGACGTCGATGCCTCCCTGGTTCCTCTACAATGTACGCCCATCCCGGACCGATTCTGCAGAGACGCCGCCCGTCTTCTTCGTTCATAGCGAGCACGACTGCTGTCCTGCTCGCGCACGTCAAGTTCCTCTTCATCTTGCTGCCAAGTCCGTGTCGCCTCGCCGCTGTACCCCGTCCTCGAGCTCACCAGCAGGCCCTACGCCTCCCCCCGCGCCGTCCAGGAACAGCGCTCGCCCGCCTCCATGCTCGTTTTGGTTCGGGAGAGGAGCTCCCGTCCACACCATCCCAAGCCGGACCTCGCCGGTGAGACCCCGCCGTCGCACGTCCCCGTCTCTCTCTCTCTTTTGCCTTCTCTGACCTCCCCTGCTCTCCCCTTCCCTGTCGAACAGAAGTAGCAGCATCGCCTCCCTGACCTTCGGACTGGCCGGATCCGCCGCGCCCGCGTGGACCTTGCCCCTTGCCCGGAACCGCCGCCTGCAGGTCTTTTCTCGGTCGGATCCGCTGCTGCCGCTGTTTCTCTGTCGAACGAGCAAGCTCGAACCCCAGCGCCAAGTCCAGCCTGCTCGATCCCCTGCTTCAGGACCAAGACATCGAACGCTGCCGCCGCGCGTTGACCGTCCAGCTTGGCGAGGCCCAGCGCCAGATCGCTACATGGCCCAGATCTGCCAGCTCCCTGTTGGCCCAATGTGAGCAGCCCAGATCCACCTAATTCAGCCCCTGTTCCAGATCCGGCCCGTGTAGTTTTTTTAGGTTCTGTGTTTTAGCTATTTTTCCAGAGGAGAGCAGTTTTTGCAGAGAACCCCTTGCACTTCATGCTTTTTAAAACTCACAAACCGTGCATCATATATAAAAACTTTATATATGAAACTTGCTTAGAATTTTGTCTAGTTAAATAATTTCCAATTTTCAATCATGTTTAAAATGTTTAAAATGATGTTTGGTTAAATTTGCTCCTATGCCATGCTAAAATGCTTTAATTCCTAACTAATTAACCGTAGCTCGGTTTTAATTAATCTTTATATGTAAATGGGGTAGAATTTTGCCTAGTTTAACATGGTGACCTTGCTTTGCATGTTTAATAACTCTAAAATTGTGTTTAGGGAAGAACAGTTCCAAACCTAATATATGCATATGGGGATTTACCGGAATTGTTGTTCGTTGCTTCCGGCATCATTTAAACTTGCCTAGATAGATAGTTTCATTATGCTTCACCTCTTGCCATGCTAACAACATTAAATATTGTAGAGTACATAAACAAGATCGAACTAAATAAGTCACGTGGTGCTTCGTCAATATGGAACGGAGTTGCATATTGAGCTCCACTTAATTTCTAGGATTGCTTGTGCATATTGCCACGCCATGCCTCATTAAACCGGACATGCATCATACTTGGTTGTGCATCATGCCATGCTTGTGCTGGTTGTTTACCATGTTGTTTGCTTCTTTCCGGTGATGCTTCTTTGAGTTGTTTCCGTTAACATCGCGTTTGTGAGGAACCGTTCGACTACGTCCGTTTGTCTTCTTCATGGACCCGTTCTTCTTCCTTGCGGGATTTCAGGCAAGATGACCATACCCTCGAAATCACTTCTATCTTTGCTTGCTAGATGCTCGCTCTTTTGCTATGCCTATGCTGCGATACCTACCACTTGCTTATCATGCCCCCCATATTGTTAAGCCAAGCCTCTAACCCACCTTATCCTAGCAAACCGTTGTTTGGCTATGTTACCGCTTTGCTCAGCGTTGTTAGTTGCAGGTGAAGATTGAAGTTTGTTCCTTGTTGGAACATGGAGATGTTGTTCCTTGTTGGAACATGTTTACTTGTTGGGATGTCACAATATCTCTTATTTAATTAATGCATCTATATACTTGGTAAAGGGTGGAAGGCTCGGCCTTATGCATGGTGTTTTGTTCCACTCTTGCCGCCCTAGTTTCCGTCATATCGGTGTTATGTTCCCGGATTTTGCGTTCCTTATGCGGTTGGGTTATTATGGGAACCCCTTGACAGTTCACCTTGCATAAAACTCCTCCAGCAAGGCCCAACCTTGGTTTTACCATTTGCCACCTAGCCTTTTTCCCTTGGGAGTCACGCATCCCGAGGGTCATCTTTATTTTAACCCCCCCAGGCCAAAGCTTGTCTAAGTGTTGGTCCGAACTAGAGTCCTTTGCAGCGCCACCTCGGGGAAACTTGAGGGCTGATTTTAGTTGTACGGAGCGCTCATCCGGTGTTACCCTGAGAACGAGATATGTGCAGCTCCTATCAGGATGTCGGCGAATCGGGCGGTCTTGCTGGTCTTGTTTGACCTGTCGAAATGTCTTGTAACTGGGATTCCGAGCCTGATCGGGTCTTCCCGCTAGAAGGAATATCCTTCGTTGACCGTGAGAGCTTGTGATGGGCTAAGTTGGGACACCCCTGCAGGGATATGATCTTTCGAAAGCCGTGCCCGCAGTTATGGGTAGATGGGAATTTGTTAATGTCCGGTTGTAGAAAACCTGAAGTTGACCTTAATTAAAATACATCAACCGTGTGTGTAACCGTGATGGTCTCTTCTCGGCGGAGTCCGGGAAGTAAACACGGTGTTGGAGTAATGCTTGACGTAGGTTGTTCTAGGATCACTTCTTGATCATAGTTTCTCGACCGTGCTTTTGCCTTCTCTTCTCGCTCTCATTTGCGTATGTTAGCCACCATATATGCTAGTCGCTTGCTGCAGTTCCACCTCATACCTTTACCTTACCCATAAGCTTAAATAGTCTTGATCGCGAGGGTGTGAGATTGCTGAGTCCCCGTGACTCACAGTTACTTCCAAAACCAGCTTGCAGGTGCCGTTGAACCGTGCAGATGACGCAACCAAGCTCAAGGAGGAGCTCAATGAAGATCTTGTCCTTTGTGTTGTTTCATGCTAGTTGATCATTAGTGGAGCCCAGTCGGGACGATCGGGGATCTGTGTAGCATTTGGGGTAGTCTTCTTTTATTTTGGTTCCGTAGTCAGACCTTGATTGCATTTGGATGATGTAATGCTTTATTCATGTAATTGTGTGAAGTGGCAATTGTAATCCAACTATGTATCTTTTTCCCCTATTGTATTACATGGGTTGTGTGAAGATTACCTCACTTGCGACATTGCTTTCAATGCGGTTATGCCTCTAAGTCGTGCTTCGACACGTGGGAGATATAGCCGCATCGAGGGCGTTACATCGTGTTTGTGTTGTTTCGTTTCCAGTTGATCAGTAGTGGAGCCCAGTCGGGACGATCGGGGATCTATGCATTAGGGGTTGTCTTTCTTTATTTGGTTCCGTAGTCGGACCTTGGTGGTATTCTGCATGATGTATTTGCTATATTTATGTATTGTGTGAAGTGGCGATTGTAAGCCAACTCTCTATCCCTTTCTTATTCAGTACATGGGATGTGTAAAGATTACCCCTCTTGCGACATGCCTACTATGTGGTTATGCCTCTAAGTCGTGCTCCGACACGTGGGAGATATAGCCGCATCGTGGGTGTTACACGCAGAGTGCACCCATTGGGTGTAGTCCCCGAGACTGCCATCAAATGTTTGATTCGGCGGGGGTCTTTGTCAAATGTCTCTTCACAGTTCTTCCACTCGGTCCAGACAGGTCGTGCCGAGTGCGATCCGGACTAGTGGGGGCACGCCGAGTGCACCCATTGGGTGTAGTCCCGGAGACCGCGGTCGACTGCGAGCAGTCGACGGTGGTCTGAGTATAAGTGTTGCCATTTTTTACTCCGACTAGACGGACCATGTGGAGTGGAAAGTTGAACCAGTGGGGGCACGCCAAGTGCACCCACTGGGTGTAGTCCCCGAGACTACTATTGAATGTTTGGTTCAGCAGTAGTCTCAGATTTTTTTTGCCGAAATGACTTGAACTTGTATCTTATCGCTCGGAAGCAATTGATCTTTGTTCCTGTCGACTGACGTGTCTCACTCGTTGATTGTAGAAATCTAGTGAACTCGGAGTTTAGTTTGCTGAATTGGAGAGGAAATAGATCTAGCTCAATCTCGACCTGGAGCTGGCCAAGGAGAACTTGCAGAAAGCTAAGGATGAAGCAGCTGCCATGGCAGGTAATAACTTGTCGATTGTTTGCCTTGTCATCTTTTCCTTTCATCTTTTGAACCGAGTGACTCTACGCGAACAGATGTGCATAGTGAAAACAGACAACTCCAAGTTTGTCTGAAGAATGTTATTTCTTTAGACAAAATGAAGCAGGCTTTGGAGCAGAAGGACCTCGACCTTGCAACAGCGCAGAAGACGGCGCGAAAAAAAGCTAAACTTGCTGACAGGAAGCTGGCTTCAATCGGCAAGTTGGAAGAGGAAAACGCCAAACTAAAGACTGCCATTCATGAAGCCAACAAAGAAGTTGTGCAACTAAAGAAGGACAAGGTGGCCCTGACTGACAAGGTCAGAGATCTCACTCGGAAGAGGGACGAACTGGAGGCATATCTGGGAGGACTCACCAAGAAGATATTCCTTATGCTTGAAGGTACTTTCGTTTGTCCGACTGATTTGCAACTGCTGACTCATCATATGACTATCGACTCATTATTTTTCTGCGTGTGTAGAATTCTGTCAAAACTTTGAGGAAGAGATTGGGCGCATTGAGATGAGCCTGAACCCCATTAACTCCCCCATCAAGGAGAAGCTGCACTGAACATGCTGCGACTGGAATCTCGCCTCGCCAGCGTGATGGAGTATCTTGCACGACTTAAAGTGGCGGTGTCACGGGTCGACACAGAACTCTGGCCAAGAGTGACGTTCCAAAATGACCTCGAGTCTCTTATGATTCGACTCAATGAAATCCCAGGTCGAGTGCAGGCATGGAAGAAGTCCTCTGCTCGGTGCGACGCTGACGTGGCTTTGTCTCTGGTCTGCGTTCATTGCAAAGAAGTTAGAGAAGAGAAGCCGGCGGCTCTCAAGGTCGCCAATACCAAGAGGCTTCAATTCTAGTCCTTCATGGAGACCTTCATCGAGGCTGCTACTCGCATCGCCGATGGAATCGACCTGGACGAGTTCGTCGAGCCAGCTAGTCCTCCTCCCGTGGAGTGAACAAACTTGATGCCTCACTTTTATTTGCCTCGGAATGCCGAGTGATTTTGTAACCGTTAAACTCTTTCGGGCCTGATGCCCGAGTACTTTTGTTCACAGTTTTGAACTTTGCTGGATTTATCCGAACTTGGTTTTTCTTTGAATATGATTGCCTTGTCTTCATCACCTTTGAGTTTTTTTGACTTCGAGTGAATTGGGAATAACAACTGAAACTCTGAGCGAATGGGTCGCTCCCCACTCGGGGTTGACGTTGTACTTGTGGTGCAGCTCCGAGTACAACCAGACGTTGTACTTGTGACGCAGCTCTGAGAGCAGCCAGCCATTTTCTTTGTGGCGTAGCTCCGAGTGCAACCGGATGTTGTACTTGTGGCGCAGTTCCGAGTGCAACCGGACGTTGTGCTTGTGGCGCAGCTCTGAGTGCAACCAGACATTGTACTTGTGACGCAGCTCCTTGGGTAACCAAGCCGCTGAGCGGGAGAATAGCACTCCACTCGACGTGGTTTTTTTAACTTAGGCGAGTATGGGATCGCAGCTAAGCCCCCGAGTGGGAGGATTGCTCTCCACTCGGAGTAGTTTTGTAACTTAGGCGAGAAAGGGGTCACAGCTAAGCCCCCAAATGGGAGGCTTGCTCTCCACTCGGAGTAGTTTTTTAACTTAGGCGTTTATGGGATCGCGGCTAAGCCCCCGAGTGGGAGGGTTGCTCTCCACTCGGAGTAGTTTTTTAACTTAGGCGAGTATGGAATCGTAGCTAAGCCCCCGAGTGGGAGGATTGCTCTCCACTTGGAGTAGTTTTTTAACCTAGGCGAGTACGGGATCGCAGCTAAGCCCTCGAGTGGGAGGGTTTCTCTCCACTCGGAGTAGTTTTTTAGCTTAGGCGAGTCTGGGGTCCCAGGTAAGCCCCCGAGTGGGAGGATTGCTCTCCACTCGGAGTAGTTTTTTAACTTAGGCGAGTACGGTATTGCAGCTAAGCCCCCGAGTGGGAGGATTGCTCTCCACTCGGAGTAGTTGTTTTAACTTAGGCGAGTACGGGGTCGTAGCTAAGCCGCCGAGTGGGAGGGTTGCTCTCCAGTCAGAGTAGTTTTGTAACTTAGGCGAGTACGGGGTCGCAACTAAGCCCCCGAGTGGGAGGGTTGCTCTCCACTCGGAGTAGTTTTTTTTAACTTAGGCGAGTACGGGGTCACAGCGAAGCCCCCGAGTGGGTGGGTTGCTCTCCACTTGGAGTAGTTTTTTAACTTAGGCGAGTACGGGGTCGTAGCAAAGCCCCCGAGTGGGAGGGTTGCTCTCCACTCAAAGTAGTTTTTAACTTAGGCGAATCGGGTTCGCAGCTAAGCTCCCGAATGAGAGGGTTGCTCTTCACCCGGAATGTTTTTGAAACTTAGGCGAATCAGGTTCACGGCTAAGCCACCCACTGGGGGATTTGAGCACATATGCTTGATGGGTAACAATCATTAAGATACTGCAAAAAATCTTGTCTTCGGTAATCAAACTGAAGAATTCGTATTACAACTCGTCGATCCGAGTGTTTAGGTATAGAAATGGCAGAGCAGCTCCACATTCCACGAGCGTGGCTCATCTTCTTTCTTGGCTACATTGCAGAGGTGATACGCCCCATTGTGGAGCACCTTGGTGATGATGAAGGGACCTTCCCAGGCTAGAGCAAGCTTGTGAGGTCATTTCTGGTGCACTCGGAGCACATGTCTCCTTCTTGAAATGCTCGACCTCTGACTTTACGGGCATGGAATCGACGCTGGTCTTGTTGATAGATGGTCGACCGGATCAGAAACATCTCTTTCTTCCTCCAGGAGATCAACCGCATCTTGGCGTGCTTGTTCTACGTCAGCTTCTGAGAAGAGTTCCACTCGGAGGGCGTTGTGCACCAAGTCACTCGGAAGCACAACTTCAGCACCATACACCATGAAGAAAGGAGTTCGGCCAGTCAACCAGTTGGGAGTTGTTCTCAGTCCCCATAGGACTGATGGCAATTCAGTCACCCAGGCTCCAGCAGCATGCTTGAGATCGCACATCAGTCGGGGTTTCAGTCCTTGAAGGATCAAACCATTCGCCCTTTCTGCTTGCACATTCGACTGCGGGTGCGCAACAGATGCATAGTCAACCCGAGTGCCTTGGGAACCGCAAAACACTCTGAACTCATTAGAATCAAAGTTGGAGCCGTTATCTGTGATAATACTGTGAGGGACTCCATATCTGAATATCAGCTCTCTGATGAAACTGATGGCAGTGCTTGAATCAAGATTCTTGATAGGCTTAGCTTCAATCCATTTGGTGAATTTTTCGACTGCTACAAGAAAATGAGTGAAACCACTTCTGCCAGTCTTGAAAGGTCCGACCATGTCCAACCCCCAAACTGCAAACGGCCAGACGAGTGGAATAGTCTTCAAAGAAGATGCAGGCTTGTGAGACATGTTTGAGTAGAACTGGCAGCCTTCGTGCTTGTCGACTATATCTTTTGGCATCTCATTTGCACGCGGACAGTAGATTCCTGCTCGGTATGCTTTGGCCATGATGGTCCAAGAGGACGCATGGTGACCACAGGTCCCCGAGTGGATCTCATTTAGGATCAGTCAACCTTCTTCTAGGGAGATGCAACATTAAGCAACTCCAGTAACACTTTCTCTCTAAAGTTATCCACCTATCACTTTGAAGGCTTTGGATCGACGGACGATCTGACAGGCCTCATCTTGATCCTCTGGGAGTTCCTTTTTGAGTAGATACGCAATATATGATGTCGTCTAGTCAGCGGTGATTACCAAAACTTCCATGATCAGGTCGACTGCAGCCGGGACATCAATTTCAGTCAGATTGGTTGAACTTATCGGTTGTGGGGGCTCTCCCCGTAAAGGGATCTTCTTGAACAGACGGGGTATGGAGATGCTCCAAGAAGACATTACTGGGGATAGGTTTCTGAGTGGAACCTATCTTCGCCAGATCATCAGTAGTTTGATTATTGATCTGAGGTACGTATGTGGTGGAGCTCCAACCCTTCAAACTTCTTCTCCAGCTTTCTAACTACGTTGCAATAACCAGTCATAGCTGGGCTCCTGATATCCCATTCCTTCATCACTTGATGAACCACCAAGTTTGAGTCGCCGTAGACCATCATGCGACGGACGCCGAGTGAGATGGCCATACGCAACCCATACAAAAATGCATCATACTCAACTTCATTGTTTGAAGAATCAAAGTGAATCTGGAGGACATAGCTGAGCTTATCACCTCTTGGGGATACCAGAACGATGCCGGCACCAGAGCCATTTAGCATCTTGGATCCATCAAAGAACATAGTCCAGTGTTCCGAGTGAATCTGAGTCGGTTGCTGTTGTTCAATCCACTCGGCGAGTAAATCTGCTATTGCTTGGGATTTGATTGCTTTCTTTGCCTCAAGCTTGATATCCAACGGAAGCAGTTCAATCGCCCACTTTGCCACTCGACCAGTTGGATCCCTATTGTTCATAATTTCTGATAATGGGGCGTCACTGACGACTGAAACCGAGTGGTCCAAGAAATAGTGTGTAACTTTCTTCGTGGTCAAGTAAATTCCATAAATAAGCTTCTGATAATGTGGATATCTCTGCTTGGATGGTGTCAATACTTCAGAAATATAGTACACTGGGCGTTGACCTTTGTAGGCTTTGCCTTCTTCTTCCCGCTCGACCGTGAGCACTGTGCTGACAACTTGTCCAGTGGCTGCGATATACAGTAGTAGAGGCTCCTTGCTGATTGGGGTAGCAAGCATCGGCTGAGTGGAAAGCGGGGCTTTGAGATCTACAAACGTTGCTTCGGCTTCAAGAGTCCACTTCAACTTGTGAGACTTCTTCATCAGTCGGTAAAGAGGTAATGCCTTTTCACCGAGACGAGAGATGAACCGACTCAATGCGGCCAAACAACCAGTAGGTTTCTGAACATCGTGCACACGCACAGGGCGTTTCATTCGAAGGATCGCTCCAACCTTCTCTGGGTTTGCGTCGATCCCTCGTTCAGAAAAGAGGAAACCGTGTAACTTTCCACCTGGGACTCCGAATGTGCACTTTGATGGATTGAGCTTGATATCACTTAAGTTGGCAAAGGTTTCAGCGAGGTCAGTCAGTAGGTCGGAACCTTTACACGACTTGACCATGCTGTCATCCATGTATGCTTCCACATTCCAATCGATTTGAGTGAGCAGGCACTTCTGAATCATGCGCATGAATGTGGTGCCAGCATTCTTGAGACCAAAAGGCATGGTAACATAGCAAAAACACCCGAATGGGGTGATGAAGGATGTTTTTATTTCGTCGGGTCCATATAGTCGGATCTGGTGGTGCCCGGAATATGCGTCCAAAAAGGACAAGCGCTCACACCCCGTAGTCGAGTCAACAACCTGGTCGATGCGGGGGAGAGGGAAATGATCTTTCGGGCATGCCCGATTGATGTGCTTGAAATCAATGCGCATACGAAGTGAATCATCTTTCTTAGGGACCATAACAACATTGGCGAGCCACTCGGAGTGGTATATCTCGCGGATGAAATCAGCTGCCAGAAGCCGAGCCACTTCTACGCCAATTGCCTTCCTCTTCTCCAGGGCGGACCTACGGAGATGCTCTTTCATAGGTTTCACTTTTGGGTCGACGCGCAAATGGTGCTTAGCCAGTCCCCTGGGCACACGCGGCATGTCAGATGGTTTCCATGCAAAGATGTCCCAGTTCTCATGGAGGAATAGGATGAGTGTTTCTTCCTATTTGCTGTCGAGCGTTGTTGAGATGTGGGTCGGAGCGGCATTGGGATCGGTCGGGTGAACATGTATGTCTCACCAGACGACTAAAATGCTGACTCTGAAGTAGGCTTCTTAGCTCGCAACAAATCACTCAGATATTCATTTTTCCGATACTCTTCCATTTCCACAGCTGTCGTCTGCTCATCGGCAATCTTCGAGCCCTTCTGGAGGCACTCTTCAGCCCTTTGTCGGTTTCCTGTGACCGTGATCACGCTCCTGGGGCCAGGCATTTTCAACTTAAGATACACATAACATGGTCGAGCCATAAAACGAGCATATGCAGTTCTGCTCAGAATAGCAAGGTAGGCACTATGGAAATCCACCACCTCAAAAGTCAACTTTTCCTTACATTAATTCTTTGAATCACCGAAAACCACATCAAGAGTGATCTGGCTGAGTGAATCGGCTTTCTTCCCTGGAATGACTCTGTGAAATCTCATGGTGCTTTCACTGAGCTTGGACATCAGAATGCCCATCCCTCAGAGGGTCTCAGCGTACAGAATGTTCAAGCCACTTCCACCATCCAACAGAACCTTGGTCAGTCGGGTGCCCTCAACAACTGGTCGACCACCAACGCTTGCCGTCCCGAGGGTGGCAACATGCGCTGGGTGATCGGAGTGGTCGAATGTAATGGGAATTTTTGACCACCTCAGATATGTCGTCGTTGCCAGAGCAACCATGTTTACTTCTATGTTGATAACTTTCAGTCGACTTTTACTCTCGATGTCAAAAAAATCATTAAAGTAGCATTGACATTGGGATAACCATCATCCTCCTCCTTATCCTCGTCCTTATCAGATTTTTTTCCTTTTCACTGGGCTGACCCTCTCGGAAGCTCTTAATTAGGAGTCGACATTGTCGAGTGGTATGCTTGGGGTAAATCAGGTTTCCCTCTTCATCTATTTTGGTGTGTATGTGGCATGGCAAATCGAGAACATCATTTCCGGCTTGATCTTTTACTTTTTTGGGGACCCACGTGATACGGAGCATCCCAAGGTCATCCCCATGGACCTACCATCGTCTCACCAAGTGCCTAGCGGACCCATGACATGAGCACGTGCAAGAGCTCTCGAAACCAAGGTGACATCTCTCCTCTCACAAGTTCACTTCGATGCACATGAGATGTGGCTGCTACCTCAATTAGAGACATTATGCATACTCAGGTATCAAGGAGTTAGCCATGAAGAAGCTAAGGAGCAAGGAGAATTAGAAGAGGAAGATGGACGTGAAGAAGAAGAGATGCGGAAGAAGCTACAGGCTCCGGACGACCGACCAAGACCGGACGTCCGACGATCTACATGCTCCGGACGACCGACCAAGACCGGACGTCCGATGATCTCCAGGCTCCGGATGTCCGACCTTCTCCGGACGACCGACACTTCAACACCCGAGCCAAAACTACGGACTTCCGAAGCTATACGGACGACCGACGCCCCAGACGTCCGACGCCGACCGGACTTTCGACGGAAGACCACCCGAGCCAAATCTATGGACGTCTGACAGGCACCGGACGTCCGGACCCTCATGAGCCTCCGGACGACCGGTGACTCCCGTACGTCCGACGTATGTGTGTTGTTATGTGTTGGGCCGCAGCCCATGTACCCCCCGCTTTGCCCCCTTTTGCACTAAGACTATAAATAGACCTCCTATTCCTTCTAGCTAGGGTTAGCATTGGTTTAGCTCATATTAGAGATAGAGCATTGCTCATCCACATCGGATCTACTCCACAAGAGAGACCGCGGCCCCTCTTCGGAGAAGATCCCTTTGGATTCAAGACCTCCTTGCGGAGAAGACCTCAAGACCTCCTCACGGAGAAGACCGACTACCTTTGTATCGTCCTTAGTTGTCCATGGATCGTGTGATCTCCTATGTACTTGAGGATCTAGCATATGTGTGACTATTTCTTGTTGGTTTAGTGTTTCAGTTGTGTTTCCCCTTGTGTTTCCCCTCGTGTTTCCCCTCGTGCTCTTCGTGTTCATCGCGGGATCTGCTCCTTTCATGAAAGATCGGCCCCTAGGGTTCCTACCCAACATCATCTTGGTATCTAGAGCCATGTTGATCACGATTTCGGAGCCTCCCCATTGTGTTTCTATCCTAGTTGTTGTTGATTTTGTCCCTAATATAAAAATTCCACACAAAAATAGGCCCAATTTTTTTTGTGATTTGTTGGTGTGTTGAAATTTTGTTGGATTGGATTAGTGGATTTGCTTTGCCTTGAGTGGATCTACTTCCCCCCCCCCTTTCCCACCCTCCCCATCCACAAAATCCCCCGGATTTAACCATTTTCGCCATCCCCATCACGAACCCTCGCTGTTCATCCCGTGCCCGAAAAACACCCAGGCACTGGACGTCCGACAACCGGCCCATCCCGGACGTCCGACGTACCCTAACGAAACTGATTTTTTCAGTTTAGTCGCCACCATGCCCCACTTCCGCATACGCACTACCTCGACCTATACACCATCACCACTTCCGCATACCACCACCATTGCTAACCCGTTTCGCATCCCGACACGTTTTTCCACTCCGAGCTTTGAGAATTTGAGTTGCGGTTCCATGTCCTATTGTGTTTCGGCTATTTAGGTACGGTTCGACATCAACATCACCGCCGATCATCTTCGCCACGGACGTGTCGTCGACAACGACCACCTTGACTACATCTTGGTATTCATGCCATCATTTTGACACCATACCTTAAGCAAGAAGCAGTAACCTCACCTTGGTGTTGGACATATCATTCTTGCCATTACATTGATAGCCATCATAGCCTTTCTCCTTTGTGTCACTTACCCATCGAGACTAGCCGTTGATCGTACTTCCCATAGCATACATACATCATTGGTGCATATCTTGGTATCATCTCTTGTGTCACAAGGTTGTCATCGCATACACAATTGCTATCTTGGTTCGTGAAGCATTGCATGAGAAAAGAGCTCAAACAACAAAGAGCCAAACAAGCTTTTAAGCAAAAGGGAAAGGTAAGCAAAGAGCTTTTAAGCAAGAACCATAGCATCATATGACATTAAGATTGTCATACTAGATCATCTTGGATCATATCATCGAAACACCATACATAGAGCCTACTTGGGATAGAAGTCCTTGCATTTTTTTTGCTTCATAGGTTGTGCACAAGTCTTTGTATCCGCCTATTGTGCAATCATGCTAGTGTCTCTCTAGTGTTGTGCAACAAGAGCATTTTCGTGGATTCCACATTTTGGCTCATCCTTGCTTGCACAACCCCACTTATCTTTTTGCGTGTGTGTTTCCATGTACCTTATATTGCTTGGTCTACTTGTTGCATTGCAAACTTGCGAATCTTTTCCAACATTATTGAAGCTCACTTAAAATTGCATAAAATTTTGTGCCACCATCCTAACCAACCTCCATGATAAGCTTTTACTTGTGTAGGTGTGAGACACCGACAAGAATTGGTACCAATTGTGCTATTTCCTTGTCCCACATTGGAGTGATCATTGATCCACCTTCAGCTTCGGTCAAGGTACATTTGGTATACGTTCTTCTCTTTCTACCACTCACATTTTTCTCTTGGAATGATGGATAGGCCAAGTACTTCTACCAACCCACTCTTCATTGAGCACGACAACGACATGAACTCCTATGTCACCAAGAGCCACCTCTTTTTTGCACAACGTGCTTTGCATTAAGAGCAACAAGCAATGAGTGAACGCATCGACAACCTCGCCGCTGACTTGTGACTCTCCGAGCAACGTACAAGGGACTACTTCGATCACAAGCAAGACGATCACAAGCAAGAGAACGACGCAAGAATGGACGAGATTCATGCTTTTTTGCTCAACCGCTCTTCTTCCACTTCGTCCTCTTCAAGAAGGAGCTGCTCAAGTCAACACTCCGACTTCACCCTCTCCGGCTCAAGTACACCGACATCGAACACTCTTCGACGTGCCGCGTTCAATGAATGTCAAGCAAGCCTCAGTCCTCTACGCGACACTGACTCTCAAGAGCACTGACAACGTCAAACCCAAGCGGCTTTTGCGCTAGCATGAGAACCGCAACGACAATGCCAACATGAAGAGGAAGAGCGAGCGCGTTTACACCAAGATGCACAAGATGCCGAGGCACAACGCCAAGAACAACAACTCTGTGAAGCTCAAGCACTTGAGGCGAACGTTCCCTGCGAGATTCAAATCAAGCCATAGCCAACCGAGGCCGACAAGCTCATGAACATGAAGAAGCACTTCGCGAAGAAGCTCATGAATGAAGATATCAAGCTCGCGTGCAACGTCAAGCTCAACAAGTACCTCCACAAGCTCACCAAGAATATGAGGTTCGCCAAGAGCATGAAGACAATGGAAATCCTCCATGACAAGGGCAACATGAGGTCGACAACCCTCCTCGCCAAGAGCACAACGAGTTTGACAATCATCAACAACATGGGCGTCATCATCCCCGACCCCAACACAATGAAGACCAACGGTACGGCAAGCTAAAGTTCACCATGCCCAAGTTCAATGGAAGCAACGATATCAAAGAGTACCTTTCATGGGCATTGAAGGTGGACAAAATCTTCCGGTTGCACAACTATGAAGAAGAGAAGAAGATCGCGATGGCATCCCTTGAGTTCCAAGACTATGTCCTCATTTGGTGGGAACAAGTCATCGAGCGCCGTGAGGCAAGAGGTGAACCACCCATCACTACTTGGGCGCAAATGAAGGATGCCATGAGAGGATGCTTCGTGCCTACCTACTACAACCGCGACCTCTTCAAGAAACTTCAACTACTCAAGCAAGGTACCAAGAGCGTTGAAGAGTACTACAAGGAGATGGAGATTTCCATGATAAGAGCCAATGTCATGGAAGATGATGAGCAAACAATGGAACGTTTCTTGAATGGACTCAACCATCCTATCAAGAAGATTGCCGACTTCCAACCATACTCGAACCTCATCGAGCTAGTGCATCAAGCTACAAAAGCGGAATGTCAAGTGCAAGACGATTACAAGTATGGCAAGTTCTCATCCAAGTCATACGGCTTCTCCAACACCCAAGCTTCAACGACTACAACACCCTCTACCAAGCATTCTACAAGCAACATCGACAAGTCGAGTCACAAGAAAGCTTCGTCAACCCCAAGTCATCCTCCTACAATGAGCAACTTCAAGCCGAGAGCTTCATCATCATCTACCCCAACCGATGAGACCGTCTAGACAAGTTCCTTCAAATGCTTCACATGCGGAGGGCGAGGCCACAAGTCCTACGAGTGCACCAACAAGCGGACCATGATCCTCAATGACGATGTCACTTATGACTCAATGAGTGAAGGAGAAATGGAAGCCCTTGAGCAAGTGTCCATACATTGGCAAGTGAACAAAGAAGACACGGAACAAGTCTTTTGCAATGAAGATTCAAGTCCCGCTCTAGTTGTCTCCGAGGTCTTGACTCTTCAACATCACCAAGAAGAAGACCAACGATGCCACATCTTTCATACCAAGGCCAGCATCAATGGAAGATCCGTCAAGGTCATCATTGATGGAGGGAGTTGTCATAACCTCACAAGTGACGAATTTTTCTCCAAGCTCCAATTGCCTAAGACGAAGCACCCACATCCCTACAAAGTTCAATGGCTTAGCGACCCCGGCACTATCCAAGTCGAGCATCGAGTGCAAGTCTCCTTCAAAATTGGCGCCTACGAAGACACTTTGGAGTGTGACGTCGTTCCAATGACCATTTGCCACCTTCTTCTTGGATGCTCTTGGCAATTTGATAGAGGTTTCATCCACAACGGCCGAACGAACCACTACATCTTCAAGATGAAAGGAAAGGAGTATGTACTTCACCCCATGTCTCCAAGTCAAGTGATCGCCGACAAGCAAGCCACCCATCATGGAGAGAATAGTGAGAGAGCGAACCACCAAAAAGAGAGTGAGCGCCATAAGCCAAAATCGAGTGCCTCCACGATGAGCGAAAAGAAGAACTTAGTCCTATTTGCCACCAAAAGTGAGATAAGAGGAGTGTGTGAGAACCCATCTAGTGTCCTACACTATGTCCTTTTGTGCAAGGACAATGCAACAAAAGCTAACACCTCTCAAGCTCTACCTTTAGTGTTGTCTTCTCTTTTGCAGGAATTTCAAGATGTTTTCCTCGACGAGCTACCTCCGGGACTACCTGCACTATGAGGCATCGAGCATCGCATCGACCTCATCCCCGGAGCGCATGTTCCGAACAAAGCTCCCTACCGCATCAATCCCAAAGAAACCAAAGAAATACAAAGGCAAGTAAAGCATCTCATAGACCATGGACATGTGCGTGAAAGTTTGAGTCCTTGTGCCATTCCGGTCATTCTTGTGCCAAAACAAGACGGTAGCTTTCGCATGTGCTCCGATTGTAGACCTATCAATGCTATCACCGTTCTCTATAGGTATCCCATTCCACGCCTTGATGATATGCTTGATGAACTTAGTGGTGCCACTATATTCTCCAAGATTGATCTTAAAAGTGGTTACAATCAAATCCGCATACAAGAGGGTGATGAATGGAAAACCGCATTAAAAACCAAGTTTGGGTTGTATGAGTGGTTAGTCATGCCTATGGGTCTATCGGAAGCACCGGTAATTTTATGCGTCTTTTGAATCATGTCGTTCACCCGTACATTGGTGTGTTTGTTGGTCTACTTTGATGATATCCTTGTTTATAGCAAATCTCTTAAAGATCATGTCACCCATGTTCGAACCGTTTTGCAAACTCTTCGAAATGAGCATCTCTTTGCTAACATGGAAAAGTGCCTTTTTGGCGTTGATAAGCTTGTTTTCTTGGGTTTTGTTGTTTCCTCTAAGGGTGTTCATGTTGATGACTCCAAGATCAATGCTATCAAAACTTGGCCACAACCAACCAACTTGCATCAAGTGCGTAGCTTCCTTGGTCTAGCCGGTTTCTACCATAGATTTGTGATGGTGAAAGTGCAACTATCCCTAGGTGGTTTTGGTAATTCATAACAACATATAGCTCATTGAGCTAATGCTATTCCAAGATGATTATTTCAGGAAAGCTCAATGATTGGCATGGCATGGATGTGAAAGTGGAACCCTCAAAATGCTAAGGACAAAGGATTGGCTCAAGCTCAAAAGCTCAAGAATCTTCATTTTATATTTAAGTGATCCAAGATCACATTGAGTCCATAGGAAAAGCCAATACTATCAAGGAGGGATGAGGTGTTGCTTAATGAGCCTCTTGCTTCATGTGCTTAGTGATATGTTCCAAAACCCTCAACTACTTTCCCACTTCCACATATGACCTAAACCCTAAGCCAAACTCGGTCCTACCGATTCTTCCTATCCGGCGCCACCGAGTTTCATTTGTCATAAGCCACTGCCAAACCCTAGCAATTCGGTTCTACCGATAAGGATCTCGGTCTCACCGAGATGGGGTTGCAAACTCTCTATTTCCCTTTCGTAACTTTTCGGTCCCACCGAAAGAGCGAATCGGTCCCACCGAGATTGCAATGTAAACTCAGTGTTTCCCCTTTGTAACTTTTCGGTCTCACCGAGTTCCACTCGGTCTCACCGAAAGAGCAAATCGGTCCCACCGAGTTTGCCTGACCAACTCTCTGGTTAGCTAATTACCAAATTCGCTCTCACCGAGTTTGTGTAATCGGTCTCACCGAGATTATATTATTCCCAAACCCTAACCATATCGGTCCTACCGAGTTGCATGTCAGTCCCACCGAAAATCTCTAACGGTCACTATGTTTACCTTTTCGGTCCGACCGAGCTTATTGATTCGGTCCCACCGAGATTGGAAAACTGTGTAACGGTTGGATTTTGTGTGGAGGCTATATATACCCCTCCACCTGCTCTTCATTCGATGAGAGAGCCATCAGAACACACACACCATTCCAACTCATATGTTCTGAGAGAGAACCACCTACTCATGTGTTGAGACCAAGATATTCCATTCCTACCATATGAATCTTGATCTCTAGCCTTCCCAAGTTGCTTTCCACTCAAACCTTCTTTCCACCAAATCCAAATCCTATGTGAGAGAGTTGAGTGTTGGGGAGACTATCATTTGGAGCACAAGAGCAAGGAGTTCATTACCTACACACCATTTGTTACTTCTTGGACAGTGGTGTCTCCTAGATTGGCTAGGTGTCACTTGGGAGCCTCCGACAAGATTGTGGAGTTGAACCAAGGAGTTTGTAAGGGCAAGGAGATCGCCTACTTCGTGAAGATCTACCGCTAGTGAGGCAAGTCCTGTGCGGGCGATGGCCATGGTGGGATAGACAAGGTTGCTTCTTCGTGGACCCTTTGTGGGTGGTTGCTTCTTCATGGACCCTTCGTGGGTGGAGCCCTGTGTGGACTCGCGCAACCGTTACCCTTCGTGGGTTGAAGTCTCCATCAACGTGGATGTAGGATAGCACCACCTATCCGAACCACGGGAAAAACATCCGTGTCTCCAATAGCGTTTGAATTCTCCAAACCCTTCCCTTTACATTCTTGCAAGTTGCATGCTTTACTTTCCGCTGCCAATATACTCTTTGCATGCTTGCTTGAATTGTGTGATGATTGCTTGACTTGTCCCAAAATAGCTAAAATCTGCCAAGAACTAAAATTGGGAAAAGGTTAAGTTTTTATTTGGTCAAGTAGTCTAATCACCCTCCCTCTAGACATACTTTCGATCCTACAAGTGGTATCAGAGCTTTGGTCTCCATTTGCTTGATCTCCATAGATTTTGGTGGTCATAGCCTTGGTTTCACAACCTAGGAGAGTATGGCGTCTAGCGAGGGAAATTATCACCGTACAGGTCCTTACTTAGATGGTACTAATTTTGCTAGTTGGAAGCATAAAATGAAAATGCATATTCTTGGACATAACCCCGCCGTTTGGGCTATTGTGTGTGTTGGTTTGCAAGGTGACTTCTTTGATGGGAGAGAACCAAACCGTGAAGCTACCGCAGATGAGTTGAAGATGTTGCAATACAATGCTCAAGCTTGTGATATTCTCTTCAACGGATTGTGCCCCGAAGAATTCAACAAAATCAGCCGTCTTGAGAATGCAAAGGAAATTTGGGACACTTTGATTGATATGCACGAAGGTACCGACTCCGTCAAGGAACCCAAGTTGGATGTGCTTCAAAGCCAACTTGACAAGTTCAAGATGAAGGATGGTGAAGGTGTCGCTGAAATGTACTCTAGGCTTGCTCTCATCACAAATGAGATTGCCGGCTTAGGAAGTGAAGAGATGACCGACAGATTCATCATCAAGAAGATTCTAAGAGCCTTGGATGGAAAATATGATATCGTGTGCACATTGATCCAAATGATGACCAATTACAAAGATCTCAAGCCAACGGAGGTGATTGGAAGAATTGTTGCTCATGAGATGTCACTTAAGGATAAAGAGGAACTTCACAACAAATCAAGTGGTGCCTATAAAGCCTCATGTGAAACCCCTACATCATCAAGTGAGAAACAAGACTTCAATGAAGAATTGAGCTTAATGGTGAAGAACTTCAACAAGTTCTACAAGAGTAGAAGCAAAGATAGAAGCTTCAAGTCAAGGTCCTACAATGACAAAAGATCTTCTAGTCGAGAGCAAAAGTGCTACAATTGTGGAAGACCCGGACACTATTCCAATGAGTGTACGGCTCCCTACAAGAGAAGAGAAGATTCTCCAAAAAGAAGAAGCAAAGGATCACCACCAAGAGAGAGGAGTAGAGATGATCGTTATGAACAAAGATACTCACGGAGAAGCAAGGATTCGGAAAGGAAGGAAAAATCATCAAGGAGCTATACAAGACGAAGACATCAAGCTCATGTTGGTGAATGGGTATCCGGCTCCGACTCCGACAGCCACTCCGAGAGAAGTTATCACTCCAACTCCGAAGATACTCAAGATGAAGGTGTTGCCGGTCTAGCACTTGTGTCAACCAACTCCTACGACATATTTGACTCACCAAATGAAGGAATTGGAAGATGCTTCATGGCCAAAGGTCCTAAGGTAACACACCCCGAGTATGTTGATTTCAATAGTGATGAAGATGACTTGTTAGGTGATGATTTGCTTGTTGACAACTCTAGTGATGAATGTTATGATGAAAGACCAATTAATCATGCTAATCAAGATAAAACGAATGACAATGATAAGGAGAAGATTGAGGCTCTAACTAAAGAACTAAAAACTCTTAAGTTAGCTCATGACTCTATCTTCGAAGATCATCGAGAGCTTTTAAGAGCTCATGAGAAATTACGCTTTGAAAAGCTCAATCTTGAGCAAGAGCATGAGTTCTTAAAGGCAATCAATGATGATCTCCACAAGAAAAGTTCTTCTTACATTGCCAAGCGTTTACTCTTATCCACTTACATGCCTCAAGTCAAGTCTGTAACAAGAACAAGAAAGATTCTTCCTCTAGCAGTAACAATGATCATGTTAAATCCAATATTGTTGCTTCTAGTAGTTCTCTTGATTGCACTCATGATTCTCTTAGCCAAGTTACACTTGAGCAAGAAAATAGTTTATTGAAAGGAATTGTAGAGAAAGGAGTGTACAAAAGCCTTGCCGGGAGTAAGCAATTCGAGGAAATTGTGTGCAAGCAAGGAATGCACCGAAAGAATCAAGGTGTTGGTTTTGAATGAAAGTTCAATGCCAATGGAGTTGAGTGGGAAGAAGATCAATACCCCAAGACAAAGTTTGTCCCTCAACAGGAGAAGTATGCTTCTTTCAAGGGGACACAAGCTCAAGATGATCTTCCACCACAAGACTACGAGCAAAAAGGCAAGGACAAGCTTCAAGAGGAAATTGATGCATTTGAAGAAGCTCCTAAGACCTTAGTCAAGTGGATTCCCAAGACTACTTCAAGTTCCACTTCATCAAGTACGACTACAACTCCAAGGATTCCCATCAAGATGATGTGGATCCAAAAGAAGAAGAACTAGAGAGTTCTTGAGGGTGACTCCGCCAACATACTTCCATCTTATCATTTTGGCGAGAACAAGTGCAATCAACTTCCACATCTTGCACTAGTTCAAGGAGTCACAAACCCTCTTGTTGGTAAGACAAGGGACAAGGTAACCTAAAAGTTTTCATGGACATCATCTTTTGTGTGCATCACTCTATGTCTATGGATATCCTTGTTTGTTCCTTGTGGGACTAACCCATGTAGGTATTGAAAGTGCAATTCACTCAAATGGATAGCTCCAAGAGATCAACATCAACATTGAGCATCCACATCGTAAATATCTACATGAAGTCATCATCGACAAAACCCAAGGTTAGTTCATCCCTCTTAGGGGGGATATCACATCTAGGGGGAGCTTTACTATAAGACATGAGCTAAAGCAACTCTAAAGATGTGAACACAACAATGCTTTATGTAAAAGTGGTAACCCCACTTGAGCTTAAACGATGAGTATGACCTATGATCAAGTGTTCTCACTTGGCTCCTAAGTCAATATACTCATATATAGATGACCTAGTCATCGCAAATTGCTTGATAGATGCTAGAATTGGTTGTGCATGCCTTGTCACATATTTCATTTGCCATCTTATTGTGTGAGCATGCTGGTTGCATATTTTACTCATTCGAGGACATCCACTTGTTGTTTTGATTGTTCGGCTTTATTTCTTTTTGCCAAGTGGATGGACAAGAATGCCTAAGAACCTCCTCTAGCTATCTATGCTTTTCTCATCTCAAACTCTATTCATGCTGCATCACAAAATTTGATCAAGTCAGATTCGAACCACTCTGTGTGAGGAGCGCTCGGAGTCCCTGATTCGTCATAGACTTAAACTTCCAAAACCTCTTTATGATTCTCGGTCTGACCAATACTCCACTTTCGGTCCTACCGAGATCATTAAGTTGATCTAGGTTTTCGATCTCGGTGCAACCGATTTGAACCTTTCGGTCACACCGAGTTTCAGTAACTGCACGCAGTTATGAATCTCGGTGCCACCGAGTCGTTCCACTCGGTCACACCGACAGGGTCGGGCTATATATAGTCACGGGCAAAATTTGGAAATTTCTCCGAACCCCTTCGCCCGCGCGATAGCCTGCTCTGCCCTCGTGGTCTCCGGATCGTCTTCTCGCCGCCAGCCGCCTCCAGTCGCTGGTCTCCATCGCCGTCAACGGGAATTCTTCCCCGCCGTTGCCGCCGTAGCAAGTCCCCGCCGAACTAGGGTATGGACTTGATCTTTGTGCTATTCCTCAATCTGATTCCTAGCACATTGTGATCATATTGATTCTAGCCACGTTTGATAAACTTCTATCCAGTGAAAACGCCCGTAGATTAGGTTTGATTCGAAAATTCTAGGTTTAGGTTTCCGCCGAAACCATCTCGGACCCACCGAGTTGAAAAACTCGGTCCCACCGATTTGGCTTTTGCCATTGCACAAGTGAGACTCGGTCTGACCGAGAATTACTTATCGGTGTGACCGATTTTGGAACTCTGTGAAACCCTAGCAGTCTCAGTGCCACCGAACTGTGACTCGGTCCTACCGAGTTCACTAGTTTAGGTTCCAAAACTGCTTCGGTATCACCGAGTTTGAAAATCGGTAGATCCGAGATGATTTCAGTAGGAAACTAAAACTAAGTTTTTGGATCATTCTTTTTGCAAAAATCTCTGCATTTTGTGATGCTCATCTTTTCTACCTCATCTATAATCTGTTCACAGGGTCAGCAGTCAGAGCTTATAGCATGTCAGACCAAAGTGATAGCCAGAATGTGTCAGAACAGCAAGTGGTGATGAGTGAGGGCACTAGTCCCTCTAGCTCTTCTGATGAAGGCAGCATGAGCACTCCTAGCAACTTGCCAAAGGCTGCCACGAGACAGAGGAAGAAGAGGACTTCAGATTCCGAAGATGAAGACTATGTGGCAGAGGAAGAGGCCACTTCCAAGAGAGTTGAGCTAGCTCAAGGCACTTAGCCAGGCCTGAAAATCAAAAGGCCAGCAGGCAGGCAGCCAATGTCAAAGGCCAGAATGTCAACTGAGAAGCCCATAGAGCCAGTTGCAGCTGAGAGCAAGAAAAGAAAGGAAAGGGTGAAGAAGACTGTGGCTAGAGTGCTTGGCAAAGCTTCCATCATGGAAGAGGAAGAAGAAGAAGAGGTAGCTGCACCAGCACCCAAGGCACCCAAGCTAATGGGAGATGCCATAAAATCAGGGGGAGCTGCTTCCAAGGCCAAGCCAGCTCCAAAGCCAAAGCCCAAGAGGAACACACGGAGCATTCCTGCAGCTGAGAAGAACAAGGCCCCAGTGCCTGAGACTGTTGCTGAAGAAGAGGAAGAGAATGTCCTAAGGAAGCTAAAGCCCAAGATCCCAGACCACAACGATGCTCATCCTGTGGCTGAGGACATGAAGCTCAGGAGAGATTCAGGGCTTTGGAAGTGGAGAGAATCAGACCCATATGCTTCAAGGAGAAGGACTGCCATGGACTACAGGTTTCACACCAAGGAGCAGCAGGATTTTTATGAGACAGTGCTGCTAGATAAGAAGCCCATTGTCTGTGATATGCGATGGGTTGATTGGACATACATCAAGGACAATGAGGAGCACTATCCTAGAGTGCAAGACAGCTTCATAGCTTGTGGAGTAGCTGACTTTGTTGGGCAGAAGCTCACAAAGTGGAACGAGGAACTCATCATGCAGTTCTACTCCACAGCTCACTTTTATCCAGATGGGAGGATCACATGGATGTCTGAGGGTACAAGGTACCAATCCACAGTTGCTGAGTGGGCACAGATCATAAATGCCCCAGAGGAGCAAGATGATGACTTGGATATCTATGCCAAGAAGAAAATGGACCACAACTCAATGTCAAATATGTACAAGGAGATCCCAAATGAAGCACTTGATACCTTCAAGTTTGGCTCAGTACATTACCTTTTGTCAGGACTCTCGACTATCAATTGGATCTTGAGGCACACCTTACTGCCCAAGTCTGGAGATCACAAGATGATCAGAGGCCATGCTATCAACTTGCTACATGTGTTTGATGTGCCTCAGAAGTTCAAGGTGATGAGCCTCATAGTGGAAACAATCAAGAGGACTGCAGCAGACCAGAAGAGGAGCTGTGGATATGCCCCTCAAATTCAGGAGCTCATCAACTCCAAGATGGGCACGGGCATATATTTATTGGATAAGGAACATTTGCCCATCCGTCCAGATTTTGAGAACAATGAAGTTGTGATGACTGAGAACGAGCCATCGTCTGCCCAAGCATATGCAAAGAAGGAGAAGGCGAGGAAGGAGAAAGCTGCCAAGATGCCAACTCAAGAGGAGGCATCTGAGTATTTCTTGAAGACCAAACAAGAGCAGCTTGGTTACTTGATTGCATCCACGCTGAGGATTGAGCAAAGTCTGGCCACCCTCACTCAAAATCAGCAGAGCCTAGAGAGAATCATGGAACAGAAGTTCTATGACTTGGATGTCAAAGTAACGGAAGTTCAGTCTGCAGTGGAGCAGCTCCAGGAGGACATGCAGGAGAGGAGAGGCAGGACTACTACTCATGCCTTTGCCAGAGTGCCAAGAGGTCCGAGGTCGTATGCCGTGCCAGTTGCTGACACAAGAGCCACCACCTCAGCACCAGCCACATCCTCAGTTCCACCAGCTCCAGCATCTACTTCAGCTCCAACTCCAGCGTCTACTTCAGCATCTACCGAAGCCTTCGTCCTTGGAGTGATCCGGACTCCACCACCACCTGAAGATCAAGCCTGAGCGTCGATCTAGTGCTATGCATTTTCTAGGAACTTTTTGGTAACTTGTTCCCAAAGGGGGAGAAGATGTATAGATCATAGGCTTCGAGAGAGAGAGTGTTGCTTTTCTCTCTTGCTTTATTTGGTGTGTTTTTTCGAACTTGTTTGCTTTTGAGTGCTTGAGATACTACGTCATTATTTGTGAGACATTGATGATCATGTGTTTGATCATAAGCTACACTTAATGCTTGCTTAAGGCTATTATCCTATCTATCTTATGTGATCATTCATTATTCTTGGTGATGAGTGTATGTATTTCATTCTTATCATTTTAAGCGCTCCACCAAGATGTATGTGACATGGAAGAGTAACCCATGACTCTAACTCCTTGTGCATTTGCAGTCCAAAGCAAATTTTAAATATGCACAACTTTAGGGGGAGCTCTTACTTATCACATACTTCTCAAAGCGACGATATATTTCATGCTTATTATCATTTGTCGAAGCTTTGATCTATATGTTGTCATCAATTACCAAAAAGGGGGAGATTAAAAGTGCAACTATCCCTAGGTGGTTTTGGTAATTCATAACAACATATAGCTCATTGAGATAATGCTATTCCAAGATGATTATTTTAGGAAAGCTCAATGATTGGCATGGCATGGATGTGAAAGTGGAACCCTCAAAATGCTAAGGACAAAGGATTGGCTCAAGCTCAAAAGCTCAAGACTCTTCATTTTATATTTTAGTGATCCAAGATCACATTGAGTCCATAGGAAAAGCCAATACTATCAAGGAGGGATGAGGTGTTGCTTAATGAGCCTCTTGCTTCATGTGCTTAGTGATATGCTAAAAAACCCTCAACTACTTTCCCACTTCCACATATGACCTAAACCCTAAGCCAAACTCGGTCCTACCGATTCTTCCTATCCGGCGCCACCGAGTTTCATTTGTCATAAGCCACTGCCAAACCCTAGCAATTCGGTTCTATCGATAAGGATCTGGGTTTCACCGAGATGGGGTTGCAAACTCTCTGTTTCCCTTTCGTAACTTTTCGGTCCCACCGAAAGAGCGAATCGGTCCCACCGAGATTGCAATGTAAACTCAGTGTTTCCCCTTTGTAACTTTTCGGTCTCACCGAGTTCCACTCGGTCTCACCGAAAGAGCAAATCGGTCCCATCGAGTTTGCCTGACCAACTCTTTGGTTAGCTAATTACCAAATTCGGTCCCACCGAGTTTGTGTAATCGGTCTCACCGAGATTACGTTATGCCCAAACCCTAACCATATCGGTCCTACCGAGTTGCATGTCAGTCCCACCGAAAATCTCTAACGGTCACTAGGTTTACCTTTTCGGTCCGACCGAGCTTATTGATTCGGTCCCACCGAGATTGGAAAACTGTGTAACGGTTGGATTTTGTGTGGAGGTTATATATACCCCTCCACCTCCTCTTCATTCGATGAGAGAGCCATCAGAACACACACACCATTCCAACTCATATGTTCTGAGAGAGAACCACCTACTCATGTGTTGAGACCAAGATATTCCATTCCTACCATATGAATCTTGATCTCTAGCCTTCCCAAGTTGCTTTCCACTCAAACCTTCTTTCCACCAAATCCAAATCCTATGTGAGAGAATTGAGTGTTGGGGAGACTATCATTTGGAGCACAAGAGCAAGGAGTTCATTACGTACACACCATTTGTTACTTCTTGGAGAGCGGTGTCTCCTAGATTGGCTAGGTGTCACTTGGGAGCCTCCGACAAGATTGTGGAGTTGAACCAAGGAGTTTGTAAGGGCAAGGAGATCGCCTACTTCGTGAAGATCTACCGCTAGTGAGGCAAGTCCTGTGTGGGCGATGGCCATGGTGGGATAGACAAGGTTGCTTCTTCGTGGACCCTTTGTGGGTGGTTGCTTCTTCGTGGACCCTTCGTGGGTGGAGCCCTGTGTGGACTCGCGCAACCGTTACCCTTGGGTGGAGCCCTGTGTGGACTCGCGCAACCATTACCCTTGTGGGTTGAAGTCTCCATCAACGTGGATGTAGGATAGCACCACCTATCCGAACCACGGGAAAAACATCCGTGTCTCCAATAGCGTTTGAATTCTCCAAACCCTTCCCTTTACATTCTTGCAAGTTGCATGCTTTACTTTCCGCTGCCAATATACTCTTTGCATGCTTGCTTGAATTGTGTGATGATTGCTTGACTTGTCCCAAAATAGCTAAAATTTGCCAAGAACTAAAATTGGGAAAAGGTTAAGTTTTTATTTGGTCAAGTAGTCTAATCACCCCCCCTCTAGACATACTTTCGATCCTACAGATGGACTTTAGAACCATTGCTTCGCCTTTGCATGCTTTAAGCAAGAAAAATGTGCCCTTTGTTTGGGGACCATCCCAAGATACCGCTTTCAATGAGCTTAAGAATTTGCTTACTCATGCTCCCGTGCTTGCATTACCCAGCTTTGACAAACCCTTTGAGATTCATTGTGATGCTAGTGGTAATGGCATAGGAGGTGTGTTAACGCAAGAGAAGCGCCCCATAGCTTACTTTAGTGAGAAACTTTCCGGAGCGCAACTCAATTACCCCATCTGTGACAAAGAGCTGTATGCTTTAGTGCGAGTTTTGCACGAATGGGAACACTATCTTCGCCCTCATGAATTCATCATTCATACCGATCATGAAAAGCTCAAGTACCTTAAGGGCCAAACCATGTTGAAAAAGTGTCATGCTAAATGGAGTGAATTTATTGAGTCTTTTCCTTATGTCATCAAGTACATTAAAGGTAAGGAAAATATTGTGGCGGATGCCCTTTCCCACATATGCATGCTTGTTACTCAACTTGAATTGGATGTCATTGGCTTTGAGGACATAAAAGACTTGTATGAGAATGATCCTACTTTTGCTACTCCTTATGCCAAGTGTTTGACGCATACCTCTTTGGAACGCTATTACATCAAAGATGGATATCTTATGAGAGCTAACAAGCTTTGCATCCCCGAGTCTTCTCTTCATTTGTTGCTTTGCATCTCATGGAGGACGACTAATGGGTCATTTTGGACGCGACAAGACTTTTTCTATGCTCTCCAAGAACTATTTTTGGCCCAAGATGTTTCGCGACGTCAACCGCTTCACCAACTGATGCTCTACATGTCACAAAGCTAAGTCTAAATCTCAATCCCATGGACTTTATATTCCTCTCTCAATTCCATATCAACCATGGGAAGATATTAGCATGGATTTTGTACTTGGATTGCCTAGGACTAGAAATGGAAAGGATTCGGTATTTGTCATTGTGGACCGCTTCTCTAAGATGGCACATTTCATTCCTTGCAACAAGATAGACGATGCTTCACATGTTGCCAATATCTTTTGAAGGGAAATATTACGTCTACATGGAGTGCCAAAGACGACCGTCTCGTACCGCGACGTCAAGTTCCTAAGCTACTTTTGGAAGACCCTATACGCCAAGCTCGGAATCAAGCTACTCTTCTCCACGGCGTATCATCCACAAACCGACGGCCAAACGGAGGTGACCAACCGCACAGTCTCCGCTCTACTTCGCGTGCTCATCAAGAAAAACATCAAGGAGTGGGAGGAGTGTCTACCTATCGCCGAGTTCACCTACAACCGAGCAAGACACTCAACAACCGGCAAGTCCCCCTTCGAGGCCGTCTACGGATTCAACCCAGTGTCCCCATTGGACATTCTCCCTCTACCACTCCAAGAGCGCATCAATTTGGACACAAGTGCACGCGTGAACCATCTCAAGAAGGTGCATGAAGATACAAGGCAAATCATCGAGCGCAAAGTACAACGGCTTGCGACCAAGCTCAACATCAACAAGCAACCCATGGTATTCGAAATTGGTAACCTTGTGTGGCTACACCTTCACAAAGACCGCTTCCCCAACGACCGCAAGTCCAAGCTTCTACCTCAAGCGGATGGACCCTTCAAGGTGCTTGCACGCTACAACAACAACGCTTACAAGATCGACCTTCCGCGCGACAAGTATAACGTGAGCGATATCTTCAATGTCAAGGACCTCTCGCCCTACCATGGTGATCAAGAATTTGATCAGAGGACGGATCTTCCCCAAGGGTGGGGAGATGAGGCGGAGCATCCCAAGGTCATCCCCATGGACCTACCATCATCTCACTAAGTGCCTAGAGGACCCATGACACGAGCACGTGCAAGAGCTCTCGAAACCAAGGTGACATCTCTACTCTCACAAGTTCACTTTGATGCACATGAGATGTGCCTACTACCTCAAACAGAGACATTATGCATACTTAGGTATCAAGGAGTTAGCCATGAAGAAGCTAAGGAGCAAGGAGAATTAGAAGAGGAAGATGGACGTGAAGAAGAAGAGATGTGGAAGAAGCTACAGGCTCCGGACGACCGACCAAGACCGGACATCCAACGATCTACAGGCTCCGGACGACCAACCAAGACCGAACGTCCGACGACCTCCAGGCTCCGGACGTCCAACCTTCTCCGGACGACCGACACTTCCACACCCGAGCCAAAACTACGGACTTTCGAAGCTCTACAGACGACCGATGCCCCGGACGTCCGACCCCGACTGGACGTCCGGCCGAAGACCACCTGAGCCGAATCTACGGACGTCCGATAGGCACCAGACGTCCGGACCCTCATGAGCCTCCGGACGCCCGACACATGTGTGTTGTTATGTGTTAAGAACTATTCAGCAAAAGTTAAATCACCCAGTGGGTGAACGGATGCATGGTGCAGACTCATGATATATGCACATTAAAGGTCTCAAAACGCTCATCCACAGACATCTTACGAATAATAAAGGAGCATTTTTCAAGTACAATATCCTAACAGAGCAAAGATCAAGCTGAGAGATCAGTCGAAAATCAACTCACTTGGACATTGGTTTGAAGAGGAGAGCTAGCATCATAGACAACCTTGCTAGATTCATGCACCACCTTCATTTGCTCCATCATAAGGCCTGCTTGGCGTATAGCTTCCTTAGCAGCGCTCACTGGGTCCTCTGGGATATGATGAGTAACGGAGAGTGGAGTCGATGGAACAGTCAAGGCGGACGGAGGAGTTATAGTATGGAGTTGCACCGTTAGAGTAGGGGCAGTCGATGCCGAGGGACGTTCAGTCGACACAGGGTCAGCAAAAGAAACAGAAGCCCGAATGGATCCCCGGATCGTTGGGAGACTGGTTCTAACGCTGGAGTCGAGTGTGACACCTTGCTGGCTAGCACCTTCTTGCTTGAAGTCCTGCCCCTTCTTCCTGTGTTCTTCTGTGGCGCGTCTTCATGATCGTCGTTGTCTAGGAGTTCAATAACATTTGGCGCCGCTGCAAAAGACTTAGTTGTAAGAGTTCGGTCGACCGATAGTTCGAGTAACAATGTGAGGACAAGATTGTAGAGTCATACCCGCTTTGGATGTGGCTGTGTCTGCTGTCTCCTCGTCATCTTGCTCCTTGTCGATATTCATGGACGTCCCAGAAGTAGCAGCACTGGAAAGTTCCAAAACTCACTCGGTCAAGCAAGAGAATGAGTCGATGATAACATAGAAGTTCCCAAGCGAAGCAAAAGCAAAGAGGGAAAGCAAAGCACTTACGCGGAAGTGACGGGAACATCCACCTTGATCTTGGGCAAGGCCTTCCGAGGCTTTGAGGGGGCGGTCTTGAGCTGCTTGGCAGCCTTTCAGTCGGTTCCGGAGATGAAGTCCGAGTGCGTTTTTGCACTTGTGTGCATGGAGGAGCTGCCTTGCCACGCCCACCCGCAGGGTCTTGAGACTGTTTGGATCGGCGTTCTGAGCGAGGTGGTGAGTCGACTTCCTCACTATCGTCCGAGTCGTCGCTGTCATCTTCATTATCATCAGGGGTTGCAAGTCACCACTCTCGTCTATGCTCTCCGTTCCCTCCTAGACTTGCTCCATGTTTGGCATAGAGTACATCTCAGTATAAATCTGCAAGGCAAGGAGTTAAACAAGCATCAATCATATTCAAGGACAGTTGCAAATCAAAACAAAAAGGCACTCGGTAATGGAGGCCAGACCTTATCCGGCTCATTTGAGGCGCCGAATGGTGCAACTCTTGTGGACCCGCTGGGGTTGTCTTTGTTCCCAGTGATGCTCCGCAGCCACTACGCCACCATCTCCTCGGTGACTTCCTCTGGGTTGACCCAAGCGGTGTGATGTCGCTTGAAGCTACGTCGGTATTTCCCCAAAGAGGAAGGGATGATGCAGCACAACGTCGGTAGGTATTTCCCTCAGATATGAAACCAAGGTTATTGAACCAGTAGGAGAACCAAGCAACACAATGTAAACAACCCCTGCACACAGATAACAAATCCTCGCAACCCGACGTCTTAGAGGGGTTGTCAATCCCTTTCGGGTAAGATTGCCATAAATTGGTGCGTGACGGGAAAAAGGTTGTAAATATTGATAGATCGAATGCCAAATAAAAAAAATTGCAGCAAGGTATTTTTGGGTTTTTAGATTAATAGATCTGAAAATAAAAGCAAATAAAAATAGATCGCAAAGGCAAATAATATGAGAAAGAAGACATGGGGGCCGTAGGTTTCACTAGTGGCTTCTCTCGAGAAAAATAGCAAAGAGGTGGGTGAACAAATTACTATTGGAAATTGATAGAACTTCAAATAATTATGCCGATATCCAGGCAATGATCATTATATATGCATCACATCCAAGATTAGTGGACCGACTCCTGCCTGCATCTACTACTATTACTCGACACATCGACCGCAATCCAGCATGCATCTAGTGTATTAAGTTCATGGAGAAACGGAGTAATGCAATAAGAATGATGACATGATGTAGACAAGATCTATCTATGTAGAGATAGACCCCATCGTTTTATCCTTAGTAGAGACGATACATACATGTCGGATCCCCTTCTGTCACTGGGATCAAGCACCGTAAGATCGAACCCACTACAAAGCACCTCTTCCCATTGAAAGATAAATAGATCAAGTTGGCCAAACAAAACCCGAATAATGGAGAAGAAATATGAGGCTATAAGCAATCATGCATAAAAGTGATCAAAGAAACTCAAATACTTTCATGGATATAAAAAGATAGATCTGATCATAAACTCGAAGTTCATCGGATCCCAACAAACACACCGCAAAAGAGTTACATCATATGGATCTCCAAGAGACCATTGTATTGAGAATCAATAGATAGAGATGAAGCCATCCAGCTACTAACCATGGACCCAAAGGTCTATAAAGAACTACTCACGCATCATCGGAGAGACACTAATGGAGGTGGTGAACCCCATCCGAGATGGTGTCTAGATTGGATCTGGTGGTTCTGGACTCTGCGGCGGCTGGATGAATATTTCGTCGACTCCCCTAAGGTTCTGGGATTTTTGGGGTATTTATAGAGCAAAGAGGAGGTCCGGGGGGCATCCGAGGTGGGCACAACCCACCAGGGCGCGCCCTGGTGGGTTGTCTGTTGGGTAACGTAGTAATTTCAAAAAAATTCCTACGCACACGCAAGATCATGGTGATGCATAGCAACGGGAGGGGAGAGTGTGATCTACGTACCCTTGTAGATCGACAGCGGAAGTGTTAGCACAACGCGGTTGATGTAGTCGTACGTCTTCACGGCCCGACCGATCAAGCACCGAAACTACGGCACCTCCGAGTTCTAGCACACGTTCAGCTCGATGACGATCCCCGGACTCTGATCCAGCAAAGTGTCGGGGAAGAGTTCCGTCAGCATGACGGCGTGGTGACGATCTTGATGTACTATCGTCGCAGGGCTTCGCCTAAGAACCACTACAATATTATCGAGGATTATGGTGGAAGGGGGCACCGCACACGGCTAAGAATATGATCACGTGGATCAACTTGTGTGTCTAGGGGTGCCCCCTGCCCCCGTATATAAAGGATTAAGGGGGGGGGGTGCGGCGGCCAGGAGGAGGGCGCGCCAGGAGGAGTCCTACTCCCACCGGGAGTAGGATTCCCCCCTTTCCTAATTGGAATAGGATTCGGGAGGGGGAAGAGGAGAGAGAGAAGGAAGGGGGGCGCCGCCCCCCTCTCCTTGTCCTATTCGGACTAAAGGGGGGAGGGGCGCGCGGCCCAGCCCTGGCCACCTCTCCTCTCTTCCGCTAAAGCCCACTAAGGCCCATATACCTCCCGGGGGGTTCCGGTAACCTCCCGGTACTCCGGTAAAATCCCGATTTCACCCGGAACACTTCCGATATCCAAATATAGGCTTCCAATATATCAATCTTTATGTCTCGACCATTTCGACCATTTCGAGACTCCTCGTCATGTCCGTGATCACATCCGAGACTCCGAACAAATCGTCGGTACATCAAAATGCATAAACTCATAATATAACTGTCATCGAAACCTTAAGCGTGCGGACCCTACGGGTTAGAGAACAATGTAGACATGACCGAGACACATCTCCGGTCAATAACCAATAGCGGAACCTAGATGCTCATATTGGCTCCCACATATTCTACGAAGATCTTTATCGGTCAGACCGCATAACAACATATGTTGTTCCCTTTGTCATCGGTATGTTGCCCGAGATTCGATCGTTGGTATCTCAATACCTAGTTCAATCTCGTTACCGGCAAGTCTCTTTACTCGTTTCGTAATACATCATCTCGCAACTAACTCATTAGTTGCAATGCTTGCAAGGCTTATGTGATGTGCATTACCGAGAGGGCCCAAAGATACCTCTCCGACAATCGGAGTGACAAATCCTAATCTCGAAATACGCCAACCCAACATGTACCTTTGGAGACACCTGTAGAGCTCCTTTATAATCACCCAGTTACGTTGTGACGTTTGGTAGCACACAAAGTGTTCCTCCGGTAAATGGGAGTTGCATAATCTCATAGTCATAGGAACATGTATAAGTCATGAAGAAAGCAATAGCAACATACTAAACGATCGGGTGCTAAGCTAATGGAATGGGTCATGTCAATCACATCATTCTACTAATGATGTGATCCCATTAATCAAATGACAACACATGTCTATGGTTAGGAAACATAACCATCTTTGATTAACGAGCTAGTCAAGTACAGGCATACTAGTGACGTTTGGTTTGTCTATGTATTCACACAAGTATTATGTTTCCGTATAATACAATTCTAGCATGAATAATAAACATTTATCATGATATAAGGAAATAAAATAATAACATTATTATTGCCTCTAGGGCATATTTCCTTCAGTCTCCCACTTGCACTAGAGTCAATAATCTAGATTACACAGTAATGATTCTAACACCCATGGAGCTTTGGTGTTGATCATGTTTTGCTCGTGGAAGAGGCTTAGTCAACGGGTCTGCTATGTTCAGATCCGTATGTGTCTTGCAAATCTCTATGTATCCCACCTGGACTAGATCCCGGATGGAATTGAAGCGTCTCTTGATGTGCTTGGTTCTCTTGTGAAATCTGGATTCCTTTGCCAAGGCAATTGCACCAGTATTGTCACAAAAGATTTTCATTGGACCCGATGCACTAGGTATGACACCTAGATCGGATATGAACTCCTTCATCCAGAATCCTTCGTTTGTTGCTTCCGAAGTAGCTATGTACTCCGCTTCACATGTAGATCCCGCCACAACGCTTTGTTTAGAACTGCACCAACTGACGGCTCCACCGTTTAATGTAAACACGTAACCGCTTTGCGATTTAGAATTGTCCGGATTTGTGTCAAAGCTTGCATCAACGTAACCATTTACGATGAGCTCTTTGTCACCTCCATATATGAGAAACATAACCTTAGTCCTTTTCAGGTATTTCAGGATGTTCTTGACTGCTGTCCAGTGATCCACTCCTGGATTACTTTGGTACCTCCCTGCTAGACTTATAGTAAGACACACATCAGGTCTGGTACACAACATTGCATACATGATAGAGCCTATGGCTGAAGCATAGGGAACATCTTTCATTTTCTCTCTATCTTCTGCATTGGTCGGGGATTGAGTCTTACTCAATTTCACACCTTGTAACACAGGCAAGAATCCTTTCTTTGCTTGATCCATTTTGAACTTCTTCAAAACTTTGTCAAGGTATGTGCTTTGTGAAAGTCCAATTAAGCGTCTTAATCTATCTCTATAGATCTTAATGCCCAATATGTAAGCAGCTTCACCGAGGTCTTTCATTGAAAAACTCTTACTCAAGTATCCTTTTATGCTATCCAGAAATTCTATATCATTTCCGATTAGCAATATGTCATCTACATATAATATCAGAAATGCTATAGAGCTCCCACTCACTTTATTGTAAATACAGGCTTCTCCAAAAGTCTGTACAAAACCAAATGCTTTGATCACACTATCAAAGCCTTTATTCCAACTCCGAGACGCTTGCACCAGTCCATAAATGGATCGCTGGAGCTTGCACACTTTGTTAGCTCCCTTTGGATCGACAAAACCTTCCGGCTGAATCATATACAACTCTTCTTGCAGAAATCCATTCAGGAATGTAGTTTTGACATCCATTTGCCAAATTTCATAATCATAAAATGCGGCAATTGCTAACATGATTCGGACAGACTTAAGCATCGCTACGGGTGAGAAGGTCTCATCGTAGTCAATCCCTTGAACATGCCGAAAACCTTTTGCGACAAGTCGAGCTTTGCAGACAGTAACATTACCGTCAGCGTCAGTCTTCTTCTTGAAGATCCATTTATTCTCAATTGCTTGCCGATCATTGGGCAAGTCAACCAAAGTCCATACTTTGTTCTCATACATGGATCCCATCTCATATTTCATGGCTTCAAGCCATTTTGCGGAATCTGGGCTCACCATCGCTTCTTCATAGTTCGTAGGTTCATCATGATCTAGCAGCATGACTTCCAGAACAGGATTACCATACCACTCTGGTGTGGATCTTACTCTGGTTGATCTACGAGGTTCAGTAGTATCTTGTTCTGAAGTTTCATGATCATTATCATTAGCTTCCTCACTAATTGGTGTAGGTGTCACGGAAACAGGTTTCTGTGATGTACTACTTTCCAATAAGGGAGCAGGTACAGTTACCTCGTCAAGTTCTACTTTCCTCCCACTCACTTCTTTTGAGAGAAACTCCTTCTCTAGAAAGTTTCCGAATTTAGCAACAAAAGTCTTGCCTTCGGATCTGTGATAGAAGGTGTATCCAATAGTTTCCTTTGGATATCCCATGAAGACACATTTCTCCGATTTGGGTTCGAGCTTATCAGGTTGAAGTTTTTTCACATAAGCATCGCAGCCCCAAACTTTCAGAAACGACAACTTTGGTTTCTTGCCAAACCACAGTTCATATGGCGTCGTCTCAACGGATTTTGATGGTGCCCTATTTAATGTGAATGCGGCCGTCTCTAGAGCATATCCCCAAAACGATAGCGGTAAATCAGTAAGAGACATCATAGATCGCACCATATCTAGTACAGTATGATTACGATGTTCCGACACACCATTACGCCGTGGTGTTCCGGGTGGCATGAGTTGCAAAACTATTCCACATTGTTTTAAATGTACACCAAACTCGTAACTCAAATATTCTCCTCCACGATCAGATCGTAGGAATTTTATTTTCTTGTTACGATGATTTTCAACTTCACTCTGAAATTCTTTGAACTTTTCAAATGTTTCAGATTTATGTTTCATTAAGTAGATATACCCATATCTGCTTAAGTCATCTGTGAAGGTGAGAAAATAACGATATCCGCCACGAGCCTCAACATTCATCGGACCACATACATCTGTATGTATGATTTCCAATAAATCTGTTGCTCTCTCCATAGTACCGGAGAACGGTGTTTTTGTCATCTTACCCATAAGGCACGGCTCGCAAGTACCAAGTGATTCATAATCAAGTGGTTCCAAAAGCCCATCAGTATGGAGTTTCTTCATGCGCTTTATACCGATATGACCCAAACGGCAGTGCCACAAATAAGTTGCACTATCATTATCAACTCTGCATCTTTTGGTTTCAACACTATGAATATGTGTGTCACTACTATCGAGATTTAATAAAACTAGACCACTCTTTAAGGGTGCATGACCATAAAAGATATTACTCATGTAAATAGAACAACCATTATTCTCTGATTTAAATGAATAACCGTCTCGCATCAAACAAGATCCAGATATAATGTTCATGCTTAACGCTGGCACCAAATAACTATTATTTACGTCTAATACTAATCCCGAAGGTACGTGTAGAGGTAGCGTGCCGAATGCGATCACATCGACTTTGGAACCATTTCCCACGCGCATCGTCACCTTGTCCTTAGCCAATCTTCACTTAATCCGTAGTCCCTGTTTCGAGTTGCAAATATTGGCAATAGAACCAGTATCAAATACCCAGGTGCTACTGCGAGCATTAGTAAGGTACACATCAATAACATGTATATCACATATACCTTTGTTCACCTTGCCATCCTTCTTATCCACCAAATACTTGGGGCAGTTCCGCTTCCAGTGACCAGTCTGCTTGCAGTAGAAGCACTCAGTTTCAGGCTTAGGTCCAGGTTTGGGTTTCTTCTCTTGAGTAGCAACTTGCTTGCTGTTCCTTTTGAAGTTCCCATTCTTCTTCCCTTTGCCCTTTTTCTTGAAACTAGTGGTCTTGTTGACCATCAACACTTGATGCTCCTTCTTGATTTCTACCTCCGCAGCTTTCAGCATTGCGAAGAGCTCGGGAATAGTCTTATTCATCCCTTGCATATTATAGTTCATCACGAAGCTCTTGTAGCTTGGTGGCAGTGATTGGAGAATTCTGTTAATGACGCAATCATCTGGAAGATTAACACCCAATTGAATCAAGTGATTATTATACCCAGACATTTTGAGTATATGCTCACTGACAGAACTGTTCTCCTCCATCTTGCAGCTATAGAACTTATTGGAAACTTCATATCTCTCAATCCGGGCATTTGCTTGAAATATTAACTTCAACTCCTGGAACATCTCATATGCTCCATGATGTTCAAAACGTCGTTGAAGTCCCGATTCTAAGCCGTAAAGCATGGCACACTGAACTATCGAGTAGTCATCAGCTTTGCTCTGCCAGACGTTCATAACATCTGGTGTTGCTCCAGCAGCAGGCCTGGCACCTAGCGGTGCTTCCAGGACGTCATTCTTTTGTGTAGCAATGAGGATAATCCTCAAGTTACGGACCCAGTCCGTGTAATTGCTACCATCATCTTTCAACTTTGCTTTCTCAAGGAACGCATTAAAATTCAACGGAACAACAGCACGGGCCATCTATCTACAATCAAACATATACAAGAAAGATACTATCAGGTACTAAGTTTCATGATAAATTTAGGTTCAATTAATCATATTACTTAAAGAACTCCCACTTAGATAGACATCCCTCGAATCCTCTAAGTGATTACGTGATCCAAATCAACTAAACCATGTCCGATCATCACGTGAGATGGAGTAGTTTCATTGGTGAACATCACTATGTTGATCATATCTACCATATGATTCACGCTCGACCTTTCGGTCTCCGTGTTCCGAGGCCATATCTGTATATGCTTGGCTCGTCAAGTATAACCTGAGTATTCCGCGTGTGCAACTGTTTTGCACTCGTTGTATTTGAACGTAGAGCCTATCACACCCGATCATTACGTGGTGTCTCAGCACGAAGAACTTTCGCAACGGTGCATACTCAGGGAGAACACTTCTTGATAATTAGTGAGAGATCATCTTATAATGCTACCGTCAATCAAAGCAAGATAAGATGCATAAAAGATAAACATCACATGCAATCAATATAAGTGATATGATATGGCCATCATCATCTTGTGCTTGTGATCTCCATCTTCGAAGCACCGTCGTGATCACCATCGTCACCGGTGCGACACCTTGATCTCCATCGTAGCATCGTTGTCGTCTCGCCAATCTTATGCTTCCACGACTATTGCTACTGCTTAGTGATAAAGTAAAGCATTACAGCGCGATTGCATTGCATACAATAAAGCGACAACCATATGGCTCCTGCCAGTTGCCGATAACTCGGTTACAAAACATGATCATCTCATACAATAAAATTTAGCATCATGTCTTGACCATATCACATCACAACATGCCCTGCAAAAACAAGTTAGACGTCCTCTACTTTGTTGTTGCAAGTTTTACGTGGATGCTATGGGCTTAAGTAAGAACCAATCTTACCTACGCATCAAAACCACAACGATAGTTTGTCAAGTTGGTGCTGTTTTAACCTTCGCAAGGACCGGGCGTAGCCACACTCGGTTCAACTAAAGTTGGAGAAACTGTCACCCGCTAGCCACCTTTGTGCAAAGCACGTCGGGAGAACCGGTCTCGCGTAAGCGTACACGTAATGTCGGTCCGGGCCGCTTCGTCCAACAATACCGCCGAACCAAAGTATGACATGCTGGTAAGCAGTATGACTTATATCGCCCACAACTCACTTGTGTTCTACTCGTGCATATAACATCAACACATAAAACCTAGGCTCTGATACCACTGTTGGGTAACGTAGTAATTTCAAAAAAATTCCTACGCGCACGCAAGATCATGGTGATGCATAGCAACGGGAGGGGAGAGTGTGATCTACATACACTTGTAGATCGACAGCGGAAGCGTTAGCACAACACGGTTGATGTAGTCGTATGTCTTCACGGCCCGACCGATCAAGCATCGAAACTACGGCACCTCCGAGTTCTAGCACACGTTCAGCTCGATGACGATCCACGGACTCCGATCCAGAAAAGTGTCAGGGAAGAGTTCCGTCAGCACGACGGCGTGGTGATGATCTTGATGTACTATCGTCGCAGGGCTTCGCCTAAGCACCACTACAATATTATCGAGGATTATGGTGGAAGGGGGCACCGCACACGGCTAAGAATATGATCACGTGGATCAACTTGTGTGTCTAGGGGTGCCCCCTGCCCCCGTATATAAAGGATTAAGGGGGGGGTGCGGCCGGCCAGGAGGAGGGCGCGCCAGGAGGAGTCCGACTCCCACCGGGAGTAGGATTCCCCCCCCTTTCCTAGTTGGAATAGGATTCGGGAGGGGGAAAGAGGAGAGAGAGAAGGAAGGGGGCGCCGCCCCCCTTTCCTTGTCCTATTCGGACTAAAGGGGGGAGGGGCGCGCGGCCTAGCCCTGGCCACCTCTCCTCTCTTCCACTAAAGCTCACTAAGGCCCATATACCTCCCGGGGGGTTCCGGTAACCTCCCGGTACTCCGGTAAAATCCCAATTTCACCCGGAACACTTCCGATATCCAAATATAGGCTTCCAATATATCAATCTTTATGTCTCGACCATTTCGAGACTCCTCGTCATGTCCGTGATCACATCCGGGACTCCGAACAAATCTTCGGTACATCAAAATGCATAAACTCATAATAACTGTCATCGAAACCTTAAGCGTGCGGATCCTACGGGTTCGAGAACAATGTAGACATGACCGAGACACGTCTCCGGTCAATAACCAATAGCGGAACCTGGATGCTCATATTGGCTCCCACATATTCTACGAAGATCTTTATCGGTCAGACCGCATAACAACATACGTTGTTCCCTTTGTCATCGGTATGTTACTTGCCCGAGATTCGATCGTCGGTATCTCAATACCTAGTTCAATCTCATTACCGGCAAGTCTCTTTACTCGTTTCGTAATACATCATCTCGCAACTAACTCATTAGTTGCAATGCTTGCAAGGCTTATGTGATGTGCATTACCGAGAGGGCCCAGAGATACCTCTCCGACAATCGGAGTGACAAATCCTAATCTCGAAATACGCCAACCCAACATGTTCCTTTGGAGACACCTGTAGAGCTCCTTTATAATCACCCAGTTACGTTGTGACGTTTGGTAGCACACAAAGTGTTCCTCCGGTAAACGGGAGTTGCATAATCTCATAGTCATAGGAACATGTATAAGTCATGAAGAAAGCAATAGCAACATACTAAACGATCGGGTGCTAAGCTAATGGAATGGGTCATGTCAATCACATCATTCTCCTAATGATGTGATCCCATTAATCAAATGACAACACATGTCTATGGTTAGGAAACATAACCATCTTTGATTAACGAGCTAGTCAAGTAGAGGCATACTAGTGACGTTTGGTTTGTCTATGTATTCACACAAGTATTATGTTTCCGGATAATACAATTCTAGCATGAATAATAAACATTTATCTTGATATAAGGAAATAAAATAATAACATTATTATTGCCTCTAGGGCATATTTCCTTCATTATCCCCTCCTTGGGACTCCCCCAGGTGCAACCAGGGCCCAGGATGTTCCTTGTGGTCCATAATAAATCTTCGTAAATTTTCATGGCATTTGGACTCCATCTGATATTGATTTTCTGTGATGTAAAAAACACGGAAAAACAGGAATTGGCACTTTGTAACATCCCAAGAATCATGCTACAATAATCTCCCCCTAATGGTTGCCATGTCATCATGATTACCTTGCCAAATTTCCACTTGATAAAAAGTCAAGTCAAATTCAAATTCAAATTGCAAGTCAAATATTTACATCTTCAAAAATGCAAACAAAATACTTCATAATTTTACAAATAATTCCTAAGTAGTTATGTTGAGGAAAACAACATCACCTAAATTCCCGAAAGGCCCTAGGATTTAAAACAGTGCCCGAAACAACCTCATTAATCTAATTTTCATTTATATAAAATTTGAACGCGATCACATTGCCTCCAAACTTTTGTAGCAGTAGTACATAATGCCTAGTATTTGTTTTGACAAGTTGCATATTTTACAAAATTCATTTGGTGGTCAAGAAATTTGCAAACAGAAGTGAAAAGGCAAACAGAAAAGGTAAAAGAAAAACACAAATAGAACGACCCCCTCCTTTTTGCACCTGGCCCAGCTTGCACTGTACCAGGCTTGACCCACCGCCCCGGCCTTTCCCTCACCTCTCGACAGAGGCAGAAGACATGGCGCTGTCCGGCCACGCGCGGTCGTCCATGTACGGATCTCACCCGTGTCGACCATCCGTCGGTGCCCCGAGACGGATAAGAGCATCCCCACCCCCTGCTAACCCTAGTGCCCCTTTTCCCTCTCTCCCTCGCTCGTTCCCCTCGTGCCACCATGCTCTCTCCCCCGAGGCCAGCGTCGTCGCGCCAAAACCATTCACCGTGGCCATCGAGCTCCTCTCACGACGCTATCAAGTAGAGAAGGTCCGCCGTGCTCCACTTCATCTCTCTACGGAAGAACACCAGCCGTGAAGCGCTTGTTCGTCGCCTGTGTCATCGTCTTCAACCTCCGCTGCCTTCGATTCACCACAACCAGGACATCCCCCGAGCTTGCCGTCCACTCCAGGAGCCCTGCCCCCTCCGTCTGCATCGACTACGCAAACACATCCGTCGGGATCACCACTGCATCGACGCCACGATCCTATTCTTCAACCTCGGTTGCCGGCGCGCCACCACTTGAGCCACTCCACTGAGACCCTCTCTGTCTCCCCTGAGCTCCCTACCGGCATCGCTGTGAGCCTCCAGCCCTCCACAGCCTTTTCCCCCTCCTCCCCGTTCCCTCAAGCATCAGTTGCCATTAGTGTCGCACGTAGCTGCGCCCTTGCCGCGTTCGCCGTGAGCCCTCCGCACGCACTCGCTCACCCGCGGCCTCCCTCTCGTCGATCGTTGCCTCCTGCTAGCTGCGGCTCCTCCTCTGCTCTTCCCGCGCTGCCTGCTGCAGCCCGTGCTAGGCCGCGCCCCATCCACTGCCCAGGGCTCCGCAGCCAGCGCCTTGTTGCGACCAGGCGCGCCCCCGCGCCGGCTCCTCTACAGCCACTTCCGCTCGTCGTGGGCCGTCGCTGCAGCTTGGCTCGCCCGCGCCGGCTTTATCGGCCATGCCGCGCATGCCCCTCGCTCACCCCGCCTGCAGCGCGCCCCTGGCCGCCCGCCCGCGTGCTGCCGCCGGCACTGTCGGATGTGGGGTTCCAGCAAACCCTTAAGGTTCGAACACTGGGGTGCGCGCGAAGTCTTTCCTTCCTACCGATCTACGCCTTAGCTCGCTAAGATCTCGCGGACGAACTCGACAAACTTGACGAACTTGCAACACAGAAAGACACGAGGTTTATACTGGTTCAGGCAACCGTTGTGGTGTAATACCCTATTCCAGTGTGGTGGTGGTGGATTGCCTCTGGGGCTGATGATGAATAGTACAAGGGAAGAACAACCTCCTAAGGTTGAGGTGTTCTTGTGAGTAGGCTCTCGATCAGGTTGGATCCAGCTAAGATGAGATGCCTCTACTATGGTGGCTAGCTCTACTTATATAGGCCCTGGTCCTCTACCCAAATATCAAGCGGGAAGTGAGCTAACAACAGCGGGCCAATTTGAAGGGGGACAGCTAGTACAAGCTATCCTGACAAAAGTGGTCTTCGCCTGCGAAAGCTCTGGTGGTGACGCCGTCTTGGGCTCCACGATGACCTCCTTCTTGCCGTCCTCCTGGTCTTGGTCTCATTGCACCAATATAGCAACCTTTGCCTGATGCCTCGGTACTCTTCGTCTGCGCTGGCCTCCTTAGCACCAAAGAGGAAATAAGGACGCTATGCGCACTGGCGCCTGCCTGGCGCCTGCCTGGTGTCATCTGTCATGGCTCACGTCACGAGGGCCTCGTGAGGTTTGCCCCGCCTTGATATCTCCATTCCTCGTGAGCCTGCCTGGCTAGGCCACTCCAGAGGAGGCCTTGCATCGTCCGCCTCACGAGGCTTGGAACCTCGCGAGGGTCTTGGATGCGTTGTTGATGAAGATGGGCCGTACGGCCTGCTGGCTCAGCCACGCCGTGGGCCGCAGGCAGGCAAGTCTGGGGACCCCTGTTTACAGAATGCCGACAGTAGCCCCCGGGCCCAAGGTGCGCTCGGGCTTGGCTTCGCAGGGAAGCCAAGGGTCAAGTTCGGAGCACCGCGGCCCCCCAAAGCCTGCAGCCTTGGTTGACGCGTGGCCGTTGATTGGACGTGGGCGTCTTTGCTTCCCCATGCTGCCTCGGCAACTGCACGACTTGTCAAGTCCCTGCGACATGCAAGGAAAACCATCGTTACCTACGATCGTGGGAGACGCCGGTTGGCCTTCTCTTGCTACAAATGGGGAGGGGGCGGAGCCCCCGTTGCCCATCTCTTCCTTGCTTTTTCTCCTTCCTCCTTGCTCCACTGCTGACAACAATGGTGCCCATCAGAAAGTTTTCTACTGAAGAGAAAGGAAAAGCTCCCCGTGATGATCCGGGGCCTCTTCCGCTGAAGAAAAGGTCGATCCATCGCCGTGATGAATCGGCGATGCAGGTGGTGTTGAGGCCTTGGTGCGAGCGGCCTCCTCCGGGGTACCCGCTGCCCTTGTACGCCCGAGTCGAGGGCTCGGGAGGACAAAGTGACGAGCAGTGCAGCCCACGCCGCATCCGGGGTCGCCGCACCACGGCGACGCATGCCGTCGCCCCTGGGGTTCATGCTGTGGACTCCTCGCGCGAGTTGGTGTTGTGGGCGCCGATGCCTCCAACCTCCTGGATCCGCTTCCCACGGTTCTTCTCCAACGTGATGCCTCCGAGGGGGCCTCTCAATCTTTGGCTGCAGCACGCCGATTGCAGCGCTCCGGCGACCGTGGCGGAGATCGAAGCGGTCCCCACTGGTAAGATCTTCATGACTCACGGCTGGGGCGAGATCGCGCGGGTCTGCCGTGCGAGGGGCGCCCTCGTGATCCACTTTGAGTACGACGGCGTCTCCACGCTCTTCTTCAAGGTCTTCGATGCTGAGGGCCGCTGCCTGGAGTGCTACTCCGGAGAGGAGCGTGAGGCTGACGCGCGTCCCGCTCGCGGCCACTCCAGCAGCAACAGCCCTTGGGAGTCCAGCAGCTCTCTTGAGCTCTATGAGACTCCGGAGACGAGCGATGACAGCTACGTGCCCCCGAGCTCTCGCCACACTCGGAGCAGAGCTGCAGCGTCCAGCCGTCGCCGCTGCTGATCTGGATGGGGTTGGCGCCGGCCTCCCATGGCCCACTGTTGCTGATGGTGTCCACACCATGAAAGGATGTAGATAGGATTCCCCTTAGTATCAACTTTTGTTTCCTGCAAAGAATCATGAATTACCCCATGGGGGCATGTAAGGGTTCGTAATGTATTTTGTGCTTATCTTCCCTGTTATGAGAATTTGGTGAACGCATGTCCCGTTAAGGCTCGGTCCCCCCTTTCTTTCCTTGAGATAGCTTGTTGCTCTACGCTGACAGGTCCCGGTCCCCAAGCAGGCTATAGCCGTTGCTGGTATGCCAGGTCGCGTGCCGTGGTCAAGGCCAGGAGGTGTGCGGCCCGAGGTCCAGTAAGAGCCCCTGAGGCGCGATGCTCAGGAGGTCCCCCTTAGCGCTCAAGCAGCCATGGTAAGGAGAGAAAGGGAGTTGACGTGGCCGCAACGGGGTTGAGGCAAGGCGTGAGCGACCATTAGGCCCAAACATTTAGTCGATCTGAGTGCGGGACTTATCTTGTTGATCTCGTGGAGACTCCTGACGTTGCGCTAGGGCTGCGCGCCTACTCGTGCGGCATAGCTAGGCCAGCCCATACGAGTTTCCCTCCCCTCATGCTCTCCTTCGTGCTCTACGTCCTCAGGTCCCGGCCCTCGAGCAAGCTCAGCCGCTGCTGGTATGCCAGGTCACGATGCCGTGGTCAAGGCCAGGGGGTGAGGGCTGGAGAGACAGTAAGAGCTCCTGAGTCGCGATGCTCAGGAGCCCCCCTTTTAACACGCAAGAGAATTACACGAGAGAAAAGGAGACTCGCGGTGCCGCCTGCTATCCTTCCCACGGGATCCCTATGAACAGGCACAAGAAGAAATATGGTTTGCCGTTACAGCTGTCAGCCTGCCGCTGGTTGCTCTGGATGAGGTGAAGGCACTGAGGGCCTGGTGAGGTGACGTGCGCGGGGCGTGCCGCGAGCCAGAGCTCGACCTCTCAGATTTGTCAGCATGGCAGGGACGGACCCATGCACCTGCGTCGTGCCTGTGTGGAGGCCCCGGGGGAGGCGATGATTGAGCAGGTGATAGCAGTTGGCAGGTTAAGCATGGAGAGCAGATCAACTTGGATAAATGCAGGAAGATGCGTGCCACCGGGTCCGGCCCGAGCGGCTTGGGGATGATGCAGCCCGAGGGGCGCCCCCATCAAGGTAAGCTAAAGACGTAAGCAAAAGGGATACATGTGGCAGGGACAGACCCATGCAGCCTGGGAATAATGCAGCCCGAGGGGCGCTCCCCGCTAAACGAGCTTGGAAGATGTCACCTGGTTCTGTAGACGAAGTAGAGTTGGTGCAGCTGAAGGCATGCGTTGAAGAAATGACTCCGCATGAGCCGCCAGAACCCTGAGCCTCGGGAGGCTCTGGGGGCTCGGGAGGTTCCCTGAAGACCGTCTCCATCTCCTCCAGAACGGCGTGGTACCTGGCTTCCTGAGCCGCCAGGACACATCGCATGTTGTGCTGATAGGCCGACGCCACGCTCGGCAAGCCAAAGGGCATACGAATGTAGCTGTACAGCGGGACCTCACAGCAGCCCATGTGCGAAGGCCAGAAATGCTCCTGAGATGCGGCCCTGTTGATCCCTGGGACGTCGATGCAGACACGCAGCCCAGCATCCTCGCCAGGATGCCGAGCTGCGCCTCGTGGGCGGTTGTCGCAATGCATGGCTCTTGCTTCTTGCACTTCCTGGGTGGTCTTGGTGATGAACTCTTGAGTGGTGGGCACTCCTTGCCCTGTGCTCTCCTGAGGGTCACGCTCCACGAAGCACGCCACCAAGTGGTGCCCAAGCGCCTCCCTCGTGAGGTTGGCAAGGTCTGAGGCCCTCTAGAAGAGAGTCCCCGAGCCCTGCCTGAGGAGGGCGCCGGGCGCGCCTTCCCATGCGATGCAGGGAGGCGCCGCTAGAGCGGGCGTTGGTCCTGACGAGGCTCCTGCCGCGATGCCATCCTCCTGAGGTCCTGCACGGCGCGACTGCTTCTTCTTGGGGATGGCCTCCAGAGGGCCTTCATTTCTGCTGTCGGGGCCGTCGATTGCTGCGGCTTGAAAGGCACGCTCGAGGGAGCACACCGCATCCCTCTCTTCACACGGGACCGTGATGATTCCTCCGCTTCCTGGCATCTTGAGAACGTTGTAGCTGTGATGAGTGACTGCCATGAACTTGGCCAGGGCTGGATACCCGAGGATGGCATTGTACGGCAGGCGGATGTGCGCGACGTCGAAGTCAATGAACTCGGTGTGGTAGTTCTTGCGCTCCCCGAAGGTGACGGGCAGACGGACCTGCCCTATCGGTGTGGTGGAGCCGTCGGTCACTCCTGAGAAAGGCTTGGTGGGCTGGAGCTGTTCATATGGCACTTGGAGGTTGTCGAACGTGTGGACGGATAGGACATTGAGCCCTGCGCCACTGCCGATGAGGGTCTTGGTGACCTGCACATTGCTGATGACTGGGGAACACAACATAGGGAGGGCACCAGCAGTGGCTGCGTACTTGGGCTGATCCGCCAAGTTGAAAGTGATGGCGCATTGGGACCACCTAAGCAGGCACGTGGCCTCGAGTTTGGGGAGCGCCGCGTTCACCTAGCGAGTGAACTGTTTGATGATGCGCTGAGAGGCTGGGGCCTGGGCGCCGCCTAAGATGCAGGCGATTGCACGCGGCTCCTGGAAGCCCCCAGCCCCCTCGTCCTGGTGGTGGTCGTCGTTCCTTCTTGGTGGCGGCAGCGGGGGAATACCGGCGTTGCCCTGGGGCGATCTTCATGCGACGGGTCCCTCCAGGTGCCCTCACGAGGTTGGTCCTGCCAGTGGTCCTCACGAGGCCAGTCACGCCACTCCTGGCATGGGCCACGGTCGTCCCAGCGTCCGCCTCCACGTCCTCCTCCGCGGCCGTAGCCCCGGTCGTTGCGCTCGGGGCGTCGACTGTAGCGTCCTTCTCATATGGCTCTTGGCTCTTGACAGTTGCTGGTGTTGTGGGTGTTCAGGTTGTGGAAGGCGCAGAATGGTCGGCCGTTCTTGGATGACTCGGGCTGATCTCTGCCCCGCTTGATGTTGGGCTCCGCTGTGAGCACAACTGCCTCCTTGCGCTTCACGTCCTTGGCCTTGGCCTTCTTCTCCTCCGCGCCCACGGCTGGCAGCTCAAGGAGAGAGAGGCGCCCCTCCTTAGCTCTTGCGCACTTGGTCGCCAGGTTGAACAGCTCCTGAGATGTCCAGAGCTCCTTGTGGATGGCGAGCTCTTCCTTCATCTTGACATCATGGACGCTATCGGAAAACGCGGAGATGATGGCCTCGTCCATGACCTTGGGGATTGAGGGAGTCCTGGATTAGGGGGTCTCCAAACAGCCGAACTATATCCTTTGGCCGAACTGTTGGACTATGAAGATACAAGATTGAAGACTTCGTCCCGTGTCCGGATAGGACTCTCCTTGGCGTGGAAGGCAAGCTTGGCAATATGGATATGTAGATCTCCTCCCTTGTAACCGACTTTGTGTAACCCTAGCCCCCTCCCGTGCCTATATAAGACGGAGGGTTTAGTCTGTAGGATGACAATAATCATACCATAGGCTAGCTTCTAGGGTTTAGCCTCTACGATCTCGTGGTAGATCAACTCTTGTAATACTCATATCATCAAGATCAATCAAGCAGGACGTAGGGTATTACCTCCATCAAGAGGGCCCGAACCTGGGTAAACATCGTGTCCCCTGCCTCCTGTTACCATCCGCCTTAGACGCACAGTCTCGGGACCCCCTACCCGAGATCCGCTGGTTTTGACACCGACATTGATGCTTTCTTGGAGAGTTGCACTGTGCCGTCACCATAAGGCTCGATGGCCCCTTCGATCATCGGTAACGATGCGGTCCAGGGTGAGGTTTTCCTCCCAGGACAGATTTTCATATTCGGTGGCTTCCCACTGCGGGCCAATTCGCTTGGCCATCTGGAGCAAATCGAGAGCTACGCCCCTGGCCATCAGGTCAGGTTCGGAAACTTAAACTACACTGCCGACATCCGCGGAGACTTGATCTCCGACGGATTCGAGCCCATGTCAGGTGCGTCGCACAATCACGACGAGCATGACGTAACTCTGTCGTCGGACAGTGTTCGGGAGATCGCATCTGCAACTACTCTGGCCTTCAATCCGGAGCAAATTGCGCCATCCAAGGACGGAGGGATAGACCCCGCCATAGAGGCCGCACTCTCAGTGGCGATGGAGCCGGATACTGACTTCACCCCTTACGAGAGCCGTGTTGCCAAACCACTGGATTCGTCTCCGGCCACGGACTCCGAGCTGCCTGCATCCGTGCCTATCGAAACCGATTGGGCGCCAATCATGGAGTTCACCTCCGCGGATATCTTTCAGCACTTGCCTTTCGGCGATGTGCTAAATTCATTAAGTTCTCTTTCCTTGTGAGGAGAACCTTGGCCAAACTATGTCCGTCTAGAATGGGATGCGGACGATGAAGAAATTCGCTGCTCACCCACCACCCACTTAGTGGCCACTGTCGATGATTTAACCGACATGCTCGACTTCGACTCCGAAGACATCGACGGTATGGAAGACGATGCAGGAAACGAACAGGAACCACCGCCCACAGGGCGCTGGACCGCCACCTCATCATATGATATATACATGGTCGACACCCACAAAGAAGGCAATGGCGATGAGACAGCGGAGGATGACCCCTCCAAGAAGCAACCCAAGCGCCAACGTCAGCGGCGCCGCTCTAAGTCCCACCATAGCAAAAGTAGTGATACCGGCACAAGAGACAATAACACTCCGGATAGTGCCGAAGACAACAACAATCCCCTCCAGCACGATTTAGAACGGGAGGATGAACAAGCTAGCCCTCCAGAGCAGGCAGCAGATGGAGTACCAGAGGAGGACAATTACATGCCTCTCTCCGAAGACGAGGTGAGCCTCGGCGACGACGAATTTATCGTGCCTGAGGATCCCGTCGAGCAGGAGCGCTTCAAGCGCCGGCTTATGGCCACAACACATAGCTTGAAGAAAAAGCAACAACAGCTTCAAGCTGATCAAGACTTGCTAGCAGACAGATGGACCGAAGTCCTTGTGGCCAAGGAATACGAACTCAAGTGCCCCTCTAATAGTTACCCAAAGCGCAGGTTGCTACCTCACCTCGATGAGGAAGCATTGAAACCTACATCACAAGTGTACGATGCGGCTGACTGGCCACCTCGTGGCCGAGCCAGAGAGGCGTTTCAGCCTGAAGTTGAGCCTGCACCCCGCCACCACTCAAACAAAAATACCAAGGCCCGGGGCAACACACGGGACCTACGAGACGTATTCGACAGCAGGGCAAAACATGCAAGGTCGATATATATGGGTCACGGGGGCGCGCGCAAACGCGGGACGATGACTGTCACGTCGGATACACTAAAAGTAAATCCGGCCGGGCCGAATACAGCAGACAAGACTCATAGGAACTGCGTCATGATATAGCCCGGCACAGAGGCGCCGCACACCCCCTATGCTTCACTAATGAAGTTATGGACCACGAATTCCCGGAGGGTTTTAAACCCGTAAATATCGAATCGTATGATGGTACCACAGATCCCGCTGTATGGATTGAGGATTTTCTCCTCGACATCCACATGGCCCACAGTGATGATCTGCATGCCATCAAGTACCTCCCACTAAAACTCAAAGGACCAGCTCGGCATTGGCTGAATAGCTTGCCAGCAGACTCCGTCGGCAGTTGGGAGGATCTGGAAGACGCATTCCTTGACAACTTCTAGGGCACTTACGTCCGACCACCGGATGCTGATGACTTGATCCATATAACTCAGCAGCCAGGGGAATCGGCCAGGCAATTCTGGACACGGTTCCTAACTAAGAAAAACCAAATTGTCGACTGTCCGGATGCAGAGGCCTTAGCGGCATTCTAGCACAACATCCGTGACGAGTGGCTCGCTCGACACCTCGGCCAGGAGAAGCCGAAGTCTATGGCAGCCCTTAGGACACTCATGACCCGCTTTTGCGCGGGCGAGGATAGCTGGCTGGCTCGCAGCAACAACACATCAAAGAATCCGGGCACTTCAGATACCAAAGATGCCAACGGCAGACCATGTCGTAACAGACAAAAGCGCCGCAACAACGGCGATAAAACCGATGATACGGCAGTCAATGCTGGATTCAGAGGCTCTAGATCCGGTCAGCGGAAAAATCCATTCAAAAGAAGTAAGCCGGGCCCGTCCAGTTTGGATCGCATACTTGATCGCTCGTGTCAAATACACGGCTCCCCCAATAAGCCAGCCAATCACACCAACAAAGAATGCTGGGTGTTCAAGCAGGCCGGCAAATTGAATGCCGAAAACGAGGAGGAGCCCCGGCCACCGAACACGGGAGGACAGAAGAGGTTCCCCCCAAAAGTGAAGACGGTGAACATGATATACGCAACCCACATTCCCAAGAGGGAATGAAAGCATGCACTAAGGGACGTCTATGCGATGGAGCCCGTCGCCCAAAGTTCAACCCATGGTCCGCCTGTCCGATCACCTTCCATCGTAGGGACCACCCCACTAGTATCCGTCATGGCGGATCTACCACACTGGTCCTAGACCCCATCATCGACAGATTTCACCTCACTCGAGTCCTTATGGACGGCGGCAGCAGCCTGAACCTGCTCTATCAGGATACATTGCACAAAATGGGTATAGATCCCTCGAGGATCAAACCCACCAAAACCACCTTTAAGGGAATCATTCCAGGTGTAGAGGCCCATTGCACGGGCTCAATCACACTGGAAGTGGTCTTCGGATCTCCGGACAACTTCCGAAGCGAGGAGTTAATCTCCGATATCGTCCCGTTCCGTAGTGGCTATCACGCACTGCTCGGGCGAACCGCATTTGCAAAATTCAATGCGGTACCGCATTACACATACCTCAATCTCAAGATGCCAGGACCTAGGGGGTCATAACAGTCAATGGAAACACAGAACGCTCGCTCCGCATGGAAGAGCACACTGCGGCCCTCGCAGCAGAAGCACAAAGCAGCCTTTCAAGGCAAACTAGCAATTCGGCGATACAGCCCCCGGACACCGTCAAGCGAGTCCGGAGTAAACTGCAACAGGATCGTCTGGCATGTTCAGAGCTCGCCTAGCAATTTGGCCCCCGTCCCAGTCCTAGTCAAGCGACAAAATCCGTGCCGCGCGTACACAATTACACACTGAAAATACCATGGACATAGGTGGGGCACGATCAGGGCACGTCCCGCAATGCGTCTTAACCGCCCTAAGGGCAGCATACCTTTATCATTTTTTCTCTTTCAGGACCTTACTCTCTGGAAGCCCTTTCCGGTAGCACGACTGCCGGACACATTATGGGAAGGAACAACCAAGGAGGCACGGAGCTAAGATGTACAGGGGAACCCCCAGGTGGTCTCTAATAATAATAATCGATATACCCGCTTTTTACAATTCATACGCAGCTTGCCCTTGGATAGGACATGTCAAATAGTCCTATTTTGTGCTTATTGCACCACTTGTATCAGTACGCTTCGACGTATTATTTAAAACAATAATGAGGCTAGCCAATTCACCTCTAGAAGGCTCCCCCGATTGGGCCATTCGTGGCCGTCAGATCAGGGTAAAAATCCCATCTTGGCTCTCCTCATCCGTTAGATATTCACTCTGTGTTTCACCTTTCTGTTTCTTTCACGCATGTATGACGAGTGGGTCGCTTCGTCGATGGGGTCGCGATGTGTTGGTTGGGTGCGGGGTGAAATGATACGATTGGTCATTGATTCCAAAAAGCCCATTGGTCGCCCAAACCCCACAACCGCATGCCCCCACCTCCTTCCTCCCTCACTTGTCTCAGCCGCACGAACCCTAGCCGCCGCCCCACCTGCATCCATCCTCCATCCCTGGTACGAGTTCTTCCTCCTCTGTCTATGTCTGACCCGAGCTCTTCCTCCTCCTTCCTCACATGCTACACCCTGAGCCCCGCCTCTTCCACCCCACCCGGACTTCGCCTCGTCCGTTCACGCACCAGTTCAAAGGGCAGGGCCAGAGAGCCATGGTGAGTCCTCGGGAGAGGAGAGGAAGGCAAAGGCGGAGCAGAGGAAATCAAGAAGGTCAGGGGCGATGGAGGGAGCTCACGGCTGAATGAACCCTAGCCGGCTAGCCCGACCCTGCCACAATCCTCCCTCCTCACTTCCTCGTCAACATAGGCGCCCGCGCCCCTCCCCTCTACCTCCGTCCCGCAGCCCCAGGAGCTCCGCCACCGCATTCGATGAGATCTATCGCCTCCCCGAGGTCCTTATCCACCCCAGGTTGCGAGCAAACCGTGGAAGGAGGAGATCAGCTGGGCGTCACCGGCCGGAGAAGGAGGAGAGGCGCGGATGGTAGCCCATGAGGCAGATCGGCTTACCTCTACTACACCATGAGCGTAGCCGCTGCCTCTGCACCCACCTTGCTCGGCCATCATGGGAGGAGGCCCACCATCGAAGAGCAGCCGCAGGTGCCACAACATTACAAGAGCTGCAGCCAGTAGGAGGTGATGATGCGTCGCCCCATTGACAAGAGCAGGGCGGTGGATTGGATTGTGGGTGCCTGCATGGCCACGCCACCGCTGCCGTCTGGAGTCGCCTTGGGCGCCGCCTCGAGTGACCTCCATCGCCGCCCCGAGTCAACTCCACCACTGCCGCCAGGAATCCCGTCCCCGACGAGGTAACTTCCTCTGAATCACTGCTCTTCCTGGTCTTCTTGCCCTGCTTATTACACGTGTGATGTGTGCGTGCTTGCTGTTGCTGTGCTGCGTGTGTGCTTGCTTGTTGTGTGCGTACTTGCTGGCTTGTTGCTCAGTGCTTTGTCTGGGTGTTGGGCTGCTGATGGCCTGATGTTGATGCTTTGCTGTAATATTTGTATAATGTTTGTATCTTCTATGAACCTACGAAGCTATGCTTTGTTGTATACGGACTTTGTTGCTTGCTGCGGTTGACCTGCTGATGTTGCTACTGTGCTGGCCAGGGAGTGAGTCAAGTGACATACACACACAAGAAATATTCAGTTATGAGGATTGAAGAATTAATGATCATTCAGTCATTGAGGATTTGAGAAGAGGCATCAATGCTCCAGTAGAGGTGTTATCGAAGTTGTGGCTGTCAATAGTCCTTTTATTGATGCTAAGTACATGGTAAGGAAATAATGCTATATGATTTGCATATTTTTTGCTATGAGAACTTCTGCAACTGAAACTCAAAGTTTAGGTGTTGAACTCATAGTTTTGCAGTAGTTATTTTTGTACTACTTTGTATTAAAATTGCATCAAACCATGTTGCACTGTATTTCAAGCATAGAAAAATTACTTAACACCTAATTTTGCGCAATTGGGTTCCTACTTTTTTTATTAGGTGCAATGACAGAAATCATCCAGTGGGATGTTCTACTGCATCGGAATTTGACAAATTTAATCCTGCCATTATATTCTTCCCTTCACTGCTCAAGTTAACACCCCTCCTCCCATTTGTTGGCCCATATGTTCAAGTATGAATCCACTCATGGCCCCTTTAAAGGATCCATTAAGATCGTGTATGATTCAGTATTGGAGATTAATATGAAAAGATCACAACCACGGGCGAAAGGGAAATATGCCAGGGTTAGCTAATTGTTTGCCATATTAGTGCGGTTGATATATATGTCGCGGTTTCTAAATATGCATGACATGTTGTGCTGAAATAAGGACATGCGAAGCAATGAAGTCACCAAAGTAACATTATTAGTTAATAATTGATTTATAGTTTAGAGCCCATGTTTTTCGCACATTCATACGGACATATAATAGCTTATAAGCACACGCTTGTTTGACATCTCGAGTACTTCTTGTTCCTTCTCTTATTTTGATCCTTATGTTCACATGTTGATTTTCTGTCATAGAGGGAAAGGAGAAGTATGAATGCGCCAACAAGTAGCAACCAATGAGCTGTCGTCTATGGATTGGCTAAGGGAGGAGTTGTCTTGCGCTGCAAGGGCATCTTGCAGATCGATTTCCTTGGTTTGATGTGTCTCAGATTCTAATTAGTATTTAATTTCCTTAGTTTTAACTTATAACCGCACAGAAATTGTTATTGCACCTGAATATTTGATTATGAATCTAAGTTATGGTAAATAGGTGGAGTAAGAGGAAATGAGGCGTTGTTCGATGGGGCCTTGCGACGGTTGCCTTGAGTTTTCGCATCGAAGCACCACTTTGTATGGCTAGCCTTCCATGGCTACATCGAGGGTCCCAATCTGCAGACGAGCTCTTCTTTTCATCTGCAGGTTATGAGTCATCTCCACCACAATAAGATTTAGTTTCCACATTAACGACTATAGGTTTAATAATGTTTTGGAGTGGTCTACTTTCATTGTCTCCGGTTCAGTTGTGTATTTCTTTCCGCCCATGTTTGCTTCAGTATTCCCTTCCAATTCTCACACTATGGTTGCGGCTTCTTTATTTATGTTGGACTGTTCTATGAATTGCCACCATGACACTTATTGAAAATAGTGTTGTTGGGTGATAATCATTCTTGGCAGTGATTCTTGTTGTGGATGGGATATTGATGCAGATATACCACGAAGGGAAGATCTGCCTCACTGTGCACTTCAGGCCCGCGCACACTAGTGATGGTACAGGATTTGCTTCTTGGTGGAATCAGGTGCGCGTCGTCCATGGTGGCCTGTCGTGGGTGTTGGTGGGCGGCTGGAGGCGGCTGTAGTAGGTCGATTTATCTGACTGCTGAAAATGAGCTTCAGAATATCTGTAGAACGTAGCCCACTTCCAGCCAAATATCAATTATGATTAATTCACCATGTACCATGATCATTTGAACAGTCTTGCTTAAGTTTATGTTAGCCCTGTATGCTAATTTGAGGAGATTGTTAACTTTAAGGTGCGAACACTTATAAAATGATAATTGTACCATTTTTTGGGATTTTGTGATTCCTATGGAATTACGAGGTCATCTATTGGCCTATCCCTATTTGTAATTTCAAATAGTTATTTTTTGGTGCACTTCTATTTTAGAAATGAATCGGTAGCCAATTATGCTTGATGTTTCAAGCAGAACTAGAATTGGTAAACAACTATCTGTGAAGTATATATGGAGGCGGGAGTTTGGTTTGGTTTTTTGCTATGTGCCTATTTGCTTAAGAAAATACTTGACTGGAGAGCAGATTCCAAATGGAGCTGCATTTTCATGCATTGGGGGCAGAAGTAGAATAAATAGTAAATCTTGATCTTATGGAGTGATGATTTACATTCCTTGTGTGATGAGATAATACACAACCTAGGTGTTATTTAGCTTGCTGCTGTAGAACAACTGACTATCATGATGTGTAGTTTCTGAATATTGAGTCCTCGAGTTTTGGGGAATGGTGCGCTCTAATTTGGAAGTGGTATTTCCTAATGTATTCGCACAGTTAGATATCATATTATATATTTTTTCTCTTACTTGAAATTTCTTCCATGTAAAGCTAGGTTGTCTTTGATTTGTTGTTGTGTTAGGTATTGAACAGACTGGCTTGTTTGCCTAACCTTCCTTTCCTTTTATTTTGCAGGCTCTAGAATCGCTAAGGTCGCTCCTTCTCTGTCCTTGTCATTCTTTTCTAAGCACTGCACTTTTCTACCCTATTTGTTTACTGCTTATTGTCGTGTTAATTCCTCTGTTCCTGATTTTTCCAGGTGTCGTGTTTGTGTGTTTGTTTTTGTGGTGCTGCTTATATGTGTGACTACCGTATGATCATATATATATATATATATATATATATATGCTGAAAAGCAAAACGGTTTTTCCTTGGCACGATACATAATTTGTAATGAGATGGTAGTACATCAGTGTATTTACAGGAAAAAATTATAGTCGTATATATATGCTGAAAAGAACATTCTTCTACTCTTTCTTGATGTATACTATCGTATATTGCTTCTCTACTTGCTCAAAATCAATTTTGCATCTATGAAAAGATAAGAAATTAAGGCCAGTGAGATGGCAGTAGATTGGCATGTGTACAGAAAAAACAAATAGCCATGCAAGTTTGAAAGAACATCTTTTTACTATTTCTTGCTATATGCATATTTCCCGTCTTCTTCCTTCAGAATCAAATGTGCGTCTACTAAAGGATAAGAAATTAAGGCTGCAATCTATGAATATAATCAAATGTGCATCTACTAAAGGATAAGAAATAAAGGCTGAAATCTAAGAATACTTTTATTTCCATTCTGAATTTCTATCACAGCACAGAGGAATGAGGAATGGATACAGGAGGCATGGCGTAAGCGTAGGGGTCAGCCAGGGCACGACGCAGGAGTCTACCCATCTCCTCTCAAAGTTAGTTCTTGCTCTTCTTGTCCCTACTACCTCGCCTGCCAACTCTCTGATAGAGTATTTTATTTCTGCAATGTATTTTATTCTTTGAAGAAATTACAATTTTTTCATAGCTTCTTGGCATACTATGGATTGAATTCTTTGTGAGAACAAGCAAATGATGGTAGCAGTTCCTACAAGAAGATACCAGACATGTAATATCTTGATAGAAGAGAAAATCTACATTTTATTCATGTGAAAATTTAGGGTGGATTTGTGTTTTTTAGAAATGAGGCAACCTTACATGTTGACAGTAAGTTGACTACCAGTTTAAAAGCTTATGTTTGCATAGTGTTTCCTGGGATAACCCACCCCCCCACCACCACTCTCTCTCTTGATTGATTGATATATCCATATATCATAGGGGAATGATAGTTACTTTTAACAGGGATTGGTGGTTCATCACAATTTTTCCAGCTTCTTTTATCCTCCAAATGATATAGAAGGCAGTCGTCAAGTTGCATCCTCTAATTTCTCATGATTTTTGTAGGACCTACTATGATGCATATTTGAAAGAGTGCATCTATTGTTTCAGCTAAAAATTGATCTCTATTTGAAGGAGTGCATCTATTGTGCATCTACGCTAGAAGACAGTGTGCTGTTTTTTATTCCATGGTCCAAATATTTCATGTCCGATTCATAGACATCCTTGAATTTCTTAATGATGATGGCATGTTTGGTGTTCATATTTTTGTCAGCCAAATAATAATAGGTGCACTTGATTGTTTGAGGAAATGCCAACTGAAAGCTAAATTCAGTTAGAATTAGATTTTTGCACGTGTGTTCTTGATGCTTCATGTACGACCAGTTCTCTCAAATAATGAGTTACTCCCTCAATTTTACAATAGAGATAATTTGTCAAAATTGTGTTTTTGTGAACATGCACAGGGCCTCTCAGTCTTTAACCCTGACTATAAAAATCCATTGATGGAAGCTGGGGAGGGCCGAGATGAACATCCAGCTCCCTGGGTCTCAGCCATCGAGATGGTAGAGACGATGTTTCCATGTCATCTACTCCAACAGCCAGACAAGGCATATAAAAACCATGGATCCTTGCTCCCCAGGCCGCAAAATGATCACAGTGATGTCTACGACCTCCTCCTAGATGTATTAATTAATCTCAATCTCATGTTTGGTTTTCTTCCCTTTTCTCTTCTAATGATGTAATTTATTTTACTAAGATAACACCATGTTTTTTGTAATTCCTTATTTGATGTAAGATCCCTTTTCTACTTTGAATGAATTTACTACATATATTTCTTATTTAGTTTAGTTCATCATTCAGAGACGATGGAATATTTTTGTCCTTCATAGGTTAAATGAGCATTGTGTAGTCCTTCATAGGTTAAATGAGCATTGCGTAAAAGTATGTCTAAGTTCTCTTTCTTCAAGTGCTTCAAGTAAATGAAATAGTTTATTTCGAATTTAATACCTTCTAATAATAATCATAATGAGAGAGGGGTATGCTTCTCTCTCTCTCTCTCTGGGCAAATGTTACTTTAGACAACATGTACTAAGAAATAAAAACTCTGGAAATGTGTTTGAATCTCACAAAAAGAGTTCGTAGTTCTTATTCATACTTGAAACATGTGAGGCTCTGCAAATTAAACCATGTTTTTTTTCAAGGCGCATATGGATTTAGCAAACCACAACTAAACCGACTGTATATACATGGCATGTCCTTAGTAAAGGAAACTATTTTCATCGCGAACATGGCTTTAGTTGAAGGTTCTTGGAGCATGACACTACTTTCATCGACAACATGTATTCAGCAGGTCTCTGTGCCATTTGGCACAACGAGTCAACTAGTTTAAATAACAATGCATAGCATTAGTCTATTATTGCATTATTCATCCTTTTTTTCTTATATGTTCATTTACAACAACTTGCGCCCGTACATTTTCGTACGGTTAGTACGCCAAGGGGTTTCGTTTACCCCATAATACGGCGTGAGAAGTTCGAACACTTTCGACAGTGCGGCACCCCAAACTTATAGCATTATATGCATCAGCTCCGAATCATGTCTTGGGTCAATAGTTGGGTTTGCCCGGCTCCCATGCTTTGGTACCTTACGTTCTACTATATCGGCTAAGGTAGCGCTCGGAGAACTACTGCGATTGTGTCCCGGTTCTTCCGGGCGAGCACCTCAGTAGAGAAAGCTGAAAACTGACTATCATGATAAGGCGAGAGATGGTCGCTGTTCGAGAGGTCTCAAGTCCTTAAAGACTTTTTCCGCTTCGGGCAAGGAGTCGTCCTTGCCCGACTTAGGCGTATATAGCGCCCCAAATTCGGTCTTCCGAATACTAGGGGCTTCACCAAAATTTAAAATTGTAGACTTCTATGGCTAAGTGAGAGTGATAAAGCCTTATAGTTCGATTGCCTGGTTCGTTGTGTTGAACACCTCCCTCGAAGGACCCAAAATTGGGATAAAGAGTGCCCAGGTTTATCCCGAACACCCCAGTACTAGTTATATGGGGGCAGAAGCCGACGACTGGCCAATTCTCAGATTTTATAAATGGCCACACAGAAGGTAATGTTTTAAATCCAAAAAAGCGCTGCATAGCGCAAATGAACTCGTTTCATATTATAGGATCACATGAGCATGTTCATTCAAAAATTACATCCCTGGCACATTCCTCCGCCACAAGGCGGGAACCCTTCAAGACACTTTCATAATACATTTCGGGGCAGCGATGCTCCTTGCCCTCCGGCGGCCCCTCCTTCACCAGCTTCACGGCGTCAAGCTTCGCCCAGTGCACCTTCGCCTGGGCAAAAGCCCTGCGCGCACCCTCGATACAGACGGACCACTTTATGACTTCAAGCCGTGGGCAGGCATCCACAAGCCGCCTCACCAGACCGAAGTAGCTGTTAGGCAGGGGATCGCCAGGCCACATCTGGACTATAAGGCCCTTCATGGCCTGTTCGGTCGCCTTGTGAAGCTCGACCAGTTCCTTCAGCAGGTCGCTCAAGGGCATTGGGTGTTCGGTCCCAGTATACTGAGACCAGAACAACTTTTCCGTCGAGCTCCCCTCCTTAGCTTGGTAAAACTCTGCAGCATCTAGTACATTGTGGGGAAGATCTGCGAACGCTCCTGGAGAGCTCCGAACTCGGGTAAGTAAAAGGAAAGTTTCCTTCGCATGCTTGCTTTGCATAATGAATGCCATACCCGCTGTTATCTTCTTCACCACGTCAATCTCCTGGAGGGCCTTGTGGGCTTCGGCCTTGGCACTCTAGGCGCTTTCAAGCACCTTCGCAAGCTCGGGCTCTCGCGTCTCAGAGTCAAGCTCCAAGGACTCATGTTTTTTGGCGAGAGCCTCAAGCTCTTGCTGCACCTCGCCTACCCAGGCTTCTTGCTTTTTCCCGCTCAATGCACTCCTTGGCCATTTTGTCTTCGGCCTCGGACAGCGCCTTCTTCAGGGTCGCCACCTCGATCGTGGCCCTTGAAAAATTCATGATGATCCTATTACTTCACAACAGAACTTCTTTTTAATGTATAGACAAGGTATTGCTTACCTCTTCTCTCCTCGAGCTGCCTCTTAGTAAGGCCGAGCTCGTCCTCGGACCGCTCCAGGTCCTGTTTCAGTGCAGAGACCTCCGCAGTACGTGCGGCAGCGGCCAACAGTGAAGCCTGCATATGCACATAGACATATTCTGATTAGACTCCTGGGTCATTATTTGATCCTCTATTCGGCCTTTCTTCGCGAACGCCAAACAGAGCATCAGGGGCTACTGTATATGCAGTAATATTTTCCTATATTTTTATTGCTAACCTCAAAGCCTGTTAGGAGGCTGGTACAAGCTTTGGTCAGTCCGATTTTGGCGGACTGAACTTTCTCGATCACCGCACTCATAATAGTGTGGTGCTCTTCGTCGATGGAAGTGCCATGAAGCGCTTCCAGCAAGGTGTCCGGTGCCTCTGGATGGACAGAGGCCACCGGCACGGGCGGCTTGCCCCCCTTAACGGGGGATCGCCTGCCGGAGTCTGGAACCACCGGAGCTTCCGGGGCAGTGTTCGGCTGGGGGCCGAACTTGGAGCCTGTGGAAGTCTTGCTCCCTTTGCGCCTAGGGTCCGGAAGGTCGCCTCGAGGTGCCCCAGGACTACCTCCCCTCGGCTTGGTGCCTTTTGAGACAACACCTCAATGTTGTCCATAGGGAAAGTGGTGGAGGCGGTCAGAGGTGAATCGCTATTGATATCCGACGAGTCCAAAGAACCGTCCGACGAAGATACGTCGAGATGGGCTTGGGACGGACTGCATAATCATATTCGGCGTAAGGAGAAGCAGTGCAATAAAACATACCAGGAATTACTATGGTATCCAGATACTTACGACTTCGCCAGGGGCTTGTCCCTGGGTAACAATTCGTTGCCGCTGTAGGCAGCCGTCGTGGAGCAGTCCGGAAGGAGGGTCCTTCCCTTCTTCGATCCTTCGGCCTCCCGGTTGGGTCAGCCTTCCTCTTCTTGTCTCCCCAAGCTAAGGGGGGAGAACTTTCCTCTTCCTCCTCGTTTTCATGGGAGGAGTGCGTGTCAAAGTTGTCGGACGATGAGTCCGATATAACCTTGCGCCGGAGACCCTTTCGGGTCCCCGTGGCCTTCTTCACCGGCACCTCATAAGGCGCCGGAACCAGCATCTCCATTAGGAGAGCATCTGCAGGATCTTCAGGCAGGGGGGCTGGGCAATCTATCTGCTCTGCTGTCTCTACCCAGTCCTGTTAATGACATGGGATCTTAGACCCCGCACATGATTAAACTGGGGCAAATAAATATCCTGTGAGATATAAAAACTTACCGGATTGGCATGGCGCTTTGCGCTGAATCTGCGGTCCTCGGTAAAGGGAGGAGGTACCTCGGCGCCCTTGAACAACACCCTCCAGACGTCCTTGTGTGTCATGTCGAAGAGCTCTTGCAGTGTCTGGTGCTTGGTCGGGTCGAACTCCCACAAATTGAATGCCCGTTGTTGAGACGGGAGAATCCGGCGGACGAGCATGACCCGGGCCATGTTGACGAGCTTGATTTTCTTGCTCATCATGTTCCTGATGCAGGTCTGGAGTCTGGTCAGCTCTACCGGGGAACCCCAGGACAGGCCCTTCTCTTTCTAGGAGGTGAGCCGCGTGGGGATTCCATATCAAAATTTGGGGGCCGCCACCCAGTTGGTGTCACGCGGTTCGGTGATGTAGAACCACCCCGATTGCCACCCCTTTATGGTCTCCACATAGGAGCCTTCGAGCCAGGAGACTTAAGGCATTTTGCCCACCATGGAGCCTCTGTACTCTGCTTGCTAGCCGACCACCACCTTCAGTTTAACATTGAAGGTCTTCAACCATAGGCCGAAGTGGGGCCTGATGCGGAGGAAGGCCTCGCACACGACGGTAAACGCCGATATGTTGAGGATGAAATTGGGGGCCAGATCATGAAAATCCAGCCCGTAGTAGAACATGAGCCCGCGGACAAATGGGTGGAGGGGAAATCCCAGTCCGTGGAGGAAATGGGTAAGAAAAACTACCCTCTCATGGGGTTCGGGCGTAGGGATGATCTGCCCCGCATCTGGCAGCCGGTGCGCGATATCCGCGGCCAGATATTCGGCTTCCCGTAACTTTGTGATGTTCTCCTCCGTGACGGAGGAGACCATCCACTTGCCTCCCGCTCCAGACATGCTTGGAGTGGTTTGAGGAGAAAGACGCAAACTTGGGCACTGGAGCTTGAGTGTGCGAGAATGGATGAGCAAGGAGGAAGAAGGCGTGGGTAAAAAGGGTGAATCTTTGTCCCTTTATAAGGACAGAAGAGGCGATGCGCCTCCCCACTTGCCTGGTAAAATCGCTTATTCCCCAAGCGCCGTAATTGATGGCGCGGTTGGGTTACCCACGTCCGTATTGATGAGAATCCCGTAATAAGGGGGACACAATCTCTGCTTTGACAAGATGTGTCAAGAAAACCGCCTCGCGATATGTGCGGTGCTGGTTGAGAAAAACAGTTCGAATAATGACCGGGCCGTGGCGTAATGTCATGCTGTCAAACATGTCAGCAGATTAGATTTGTGGAAATATTATTCTCTCTACAGTGGTATGTGGAACTTGTTTTGCAGAGCTGGACACCATCCTTGTGTTCAAAATCTTCTATGGAGTATTCGGAGGAGGAACCCTCCTTGCAATGCCGAAGACAAATCTGCGCGCTGGACTCATCGTCATTGAAGCCTGGTTCAGCGGCTACTGAGGGAGTCCTAGATTTGGGGGTCTCCAGACAGCCGGACTATATCCTTTGTCCAGACTGTTGGACTATGAAATACAAGATTGAAGACTTCGTCCCGTGTCCGGATAGGACTCTCCTTGGCGTGGAAGGCAAGCTTGGCAATATGGATATGTAGATCTCCTCCCTTGTAACCGACTTTGTGTAACCCTAGCCCCCTCCGGTGCCTATATAAACCGGAGGGTTTAGTCCGTAGGACAACAACAGTCATACCATAGGCTAGCTTCTAGGGTTTAGCATCTATGATCTCGTGGTAGATCAACTCTTGTAATACTCATATCATCAAGATCAATCAAGCAGGACGTAGGGTATTACCTCCATCAAGAGGGCCCGAACCTGGGTAAACATCGTGTCCCCTGCCTCCTGTTACCATCCACCTTAGACGCACAGTTCGGGACCCCCTACCCGAGATCCGCCGGTTTTGACATCGACAGGGATCTTGAGCCGGGTGTTGTTGAAGCACTGGATGTACTTCTGGAGGGTCTCTCCTGGTTGCTTCCTGATGCGGCGTAGATCACCCGCGGCCGGCCGGCGGTCGCGAGTGCCCTGGAAGTTGGCGACGAAGCGGTCGCGCATCTCGTCCCAGGAGGAGATCGAGCCGTGCTGCCGGTTCGGGAGCCAGGAGCGAGCTCCATCCTTGAGAGCCATGGGAAACCAGTTTGCCATGACCTTTTCGTCGCCGTTGGATGCTTCGATGCTCAGCTCATTGAGCTAAAGGAACTCCTTGGGGTCGGCGGTAACGTCATAGCGAGGAGGCAGATCCGGCTTGAACTTGCCCGTCCAGGCGACGCTACGCAGCTCAGGGGTGAAGGTGCGGCAGCCAGCCATGGTTGTCGGGGCCCGCTTCGGAGGTGGAGCTTGGTCTTGATGAGGTCCGCACTGCACCGCTGCGGGCGGTGCGTGGTCTTGACGAGGTGTCGCGGGGAGCGCAGGTGCAGCTTCTCGCGGCTGCGGAATTTCTTGGCAGCTTCTCTCTTCGTGAGCGAGCGCGGCGGATCACGTCACGGAGCCGCGCGCCTTGGTGCCAAGGCTCCGTCTTGGGGCTGAGGTGGTGGAGGCACGCCATGAGCCCCGTCGCCCGCGGCTGGTTGAGGGGGAGGCAGAGAGTGGGACGGCGCCGGAGAGCCCCCCGCGACGCAGACGAGCTCGGCGACGCGGTCGAGCCACTCCTCTTAGAGGTCGTCGACGGGGCGGTAGCGCAGGAGCTCGTTCTCCGCGAGGAGCGCGGCCCATGCCTCCACGGGAGTGTGGTGCGCGTGAGACGAAGAACCCTCAAGGGTCAGTGATGGAGTGGCGGTGCGACCGTCCTGCCGCACCGAAGGATGCAGCGAGGACGCCTGCTGCTCGTTCCCTGTCGGGCTAGTGGCAGCGTTGGCGGCGGGAGACGGAGAACGGCGATGCGGCCCGCCGATGGGAGCCATCTGAGCGACGCGGGCGGTGAGGGCAGCCCGACGCTCAGCTCGAGCACGGTGAGCGTCTGCCATGGAGACGATGGAGCGACAAACTGAAGGAAGGGAAGCTACGACGCACCCCTACCTGGCGTGCCAAATGTCGGATGTGGGGTTCCGGCAAACCCTTAAGATTCGAACACTGGGGTGCGCGCGAAGTCTTTCCTTCCTACCGATCTACGCCCTAGCTCGCTAAGATCTTGCGGACAAAATCGATGAACTCAACGAACTCGCAACATAGAAAGACACGAGGTTTATACTAATTCGGGCCACCATTGTGGTATAATACCCTACTCCAGTGTGGTGGTGGTGGATTGCCTCTGGGTATGATGATGAACAGTACAAGGGAAGAACAGCCTCCTAAGGTTGAGGTGTTCTTGTGAGTAGGCTCTCGATCGGGTTGGATCCAGCTAAGATGAGATGCCTCTACTATGGTGGCTAGCTCTACTTATATAGGCCCTGGTCCTCTTCCCAAATATTGAGTGGGAAGGGAGCCAACAACGGCGGGCCAATTTGAAGGGGGCAGCTAGTACAAGCTATCCTGACAAAAGTGGTCTTCGCCTGCGAAAAGCTCTGGTGGTGACGCCGTCTTGGGCTCCACGATGACCTCCGTCTTGCCATCCTCCTGGTCTTGGTCTCGTTGGACCAATATAGCAACCTTTTCCTGATGCCTCGGTACTCTTTGTCTGCGCTGGCCTCCTTAGCACCAAAGAGGAAATAAGGACGCTGTGCGCGTTGGCGCCCGCCTGGCTCCTGCCTAGTGTCGTGCGTCATGGCTCACGTCACGAGGGCCTTGTGAGGTTTGCCCACCTTGATATCTCCGCTCCTCGTGAGCCTGCCTGGCTAGGCCACTCCAGAGGAGGCCTTGCGTCGTCTGCCTCACGAGGTTTGGACGCTCGCGAGGGTCTTGGATGCCTTGTTGATGAAGATGGACCGTACGGCCCGCTGGCTCAGCCACGCCGCGGGCCGCATGCAGGAAAGTCTGTGGACCCCCATTCCCAGAACGCCAACAGGCACCTGCTGTTGTGCCCGCGACCACCTCTACCCTGTTGCTTGCTTCTCGTCGCCCGTCCGCTCGCCGCTATGCCCTCCGGCGGCCGCCGACGGTCGCCCCGCGCCAATCGCTGCCTCGCCGTCCACCTACGGCCTCGGCGCCCGGTGGGTTTCCCCCGTTGCCCGGCGGCCTCGCCCCGCTTCCCCTGGTCGGGCTTGCCCCCCCCCCACGCGGGTTGCTCCCTTAACCGCTAGCACCCGCTCCGCTATGGCCCCCTAGGCCTATGGCTAGCGCGGCCCATGCCACAGAAAATGTAAAAAAATAAATAAAAAATTACTTAATTAAATGATTAATTATCTTAATTAATTCTATTTAATAAACTAACTAACTATTTAATTAACTAAGTAGTGTATGACAAGGGGCCCCCACCCCTATTGACCAGTCAAACTTTGATTGGTCAACTAGGTCCCCATGTCCCACTGTCAGCCTCTGATGATTCTGTTGTGTACACTTGTTGTGTACACTTAACAATTCCCTTAACAATTCCACTTTTATTTTCGAATTAAAGTAATTTTAGAAAATGATTAAAACTTTGAAAATTAATATAAAATAAACCGTAGCTCGATGGAAAAACTTTGTACATGAAAGTTGCTCAGAACGACGAGACGAATCCGGATACGCAGCCCGTTCGTCCGCCACGCATCCCTAGCATAGCGAACACGCAACTTTCCCCTCCGATTCATCTGTCCGAAAACGCGAAACACCGGGGATATTTTCCCGGATGTTTCCCCCCTTCACCGGTATCACCTCATACCGCGTTAGGGCACACCTAGCACCGCTACTTGTCATGTCATGCATCGTTATGCATCTATTTGCATTGTATTCATTGTTTCTTCCCCCTCTCTCTCTGGTAGACTACGAGACTGACGCCGCTGCTGGTGCCCCGATCGACTACGCTGTTGACGACCCCTCTTTCTTGCCAGAGCAACCAGGCAAGCCCCCCCTTGATCACCAGATATCGCCTACTCTTCTCTCTACTGCTTGCATTAGAGTAGTGTAGCATGTTACTGCTTTCCGTTAATCCTATTCTGATGCATAGCCTGTCATTGTTGCTACAAGTGTTGATACCTTACCTGCAATCCTAAATGCTTACTATAGGATGCTAGATTACCATCAGCCCGACGGCCCCCGACTGTTACTTTGAGGCAGAGCGACAGGGCAGACGGAGACCACCTAGGTGAGAGGTGGGCCTGGCCCTGGTCGGCATTCGTGGTTACTTCAAAATAACACGCTGAACAAGATCTGGGTATTTGATCTGAGTCTGGCCACTGGCCTATACGCACTAACCAACTACGCGGGAACAATTATGGGCACTCGACGTCGTGGTATCAGCCGAAGCCTTCTTGACGTTAGCGACTGGGCAGCATGCGCCGGATTGGACTGGAACGCCTGCTCTTGTATTGGCTCTTGTATAAGGGAGGCTAGGTCTGCTCACCGGCCACGTTCGCAACGTGCAGGTGTGCAATGGGCGATGGGCCCAGACCCCTGCGCCACAGGATTTAGACCGGCGTGCTGACCTCTCTGTTGTGCCTAGGTAGGGCTACGACGTGTTGATCTTCCGAGGCCGGGCATGACCCAGAAAAGGGTGTCCGGGCAAAGTGGATTGAGCGTGTTGGGAAATGTGGTGCACCCCTGCAGGGAAGTTAATCTATTCGAATAGCCGTGATCTTCGGTAACAGGACGACTTGGAGTTGTACCTTGACCATATGACAACTAGAACCGGATACTTAATAAAACACACCCTTCGAAGTGCCAGATACAACCGGTGATCGCTATCTCACAAGGCGATGAGGGGAGGATCATCGGTTAGGATTATGCTATGCGATGTTACTTGGTGAACTTACCATCTACTCTCTTCTTTTGCTGCAAGATGGAGGTTACCAGAAGCGTAGTCTTCGATAGGACTAGCTATCCCCCTCTTATTTTGGCATTCTGCAGTTCAGTCCACATATGATACCTATTTTCCATTTGATACCAATGCATACATATGTAGTGTAGCTCCTTGCTTGCGAGTACTTTGGATGAGTACTCACAGTTGCTTTGCTCCCCCTTTTCCCCCTTTCTATACCCGATTGCTGCGACCAGATGATGGAGTTTAGGAGCGAGAGGATCTCGAGGATGATTGTACATGGAGTTCGACTTCGAGGAGTAGTTAGGAGGTCCCAGGTAGGAGGCCTTGCCTTTTCGATCGTTGCTACTTTTGTGCTAGCCTTCTTAAGGCAATCTTGTTTAACTTATGTCTGTACTCAGATATTTTTACTTCCGATGACTCTTGTGTTTTCGAGCTTATGTATTCGAGCCCTCGAGGCCCCTGGCTTGTAACATAAAGCTTGTATTTTTATATTTGTGTCTAGAGTTGTGTTGTGATATCTTCCCATGAGTCCCTGATCTTGGTCGTGCACATTTGCGTGTATGGTTAGTGTATAGTCAAATCAGGGGCATCACAAGTTGGTATCAGAGACAACTGCCTGTAGGAATCCCCCTTCCACACTCCTTGGTCGAAGTTGAGTCTAGTTGATGAAAACTGTTTTACTAACATGGCTGTGCAGCCCATGGGCCCACGTCGCCATTGGGTGGTATTAGGATCTTCTAATCCTTGTCTATACTCTGGGACTCTGATCTCTCTCCTATTTGGGTTGAATGATTTGCTAACTCTAACTCTAGGTTCTCGTAAATAATTTCTCCCGGAGAGCCCCTCGGTCCGAACGATCGCTTGCTTCACTAGAAGATTCCGAAGGCACTCTACGATGTTCTCTGGAGACTATGTGTCATCGCTTTTACAATTCCGTGCCACCGATGTATCCTTATGGATAAATACCTACATTTGTCGTTCATACATTCATCCCCAGTTGATCTTGTTATTAGAAGATACACCGAAATTCTCTCTATTGTTCCGAGAATACTTTGTGCCTACTGCCTTGCAGTTCCTTGCCACCCGAATACCCCTACGGATAATTTCTCGCACTTATCGAGCATCCGCTCATCCCCAGATGATTCATCTATTTCACAAAAGTCTTCGAAATACCATTCGGTCTTCCGAAAATCCTGAGCAGCCTATTTCTCCTGAAATTCTTGCTTGCTTGCGTTATGGTTAATGCCATAAATATCGTAATCTTATTGGCACCCTTTGTCAATTTCATTTCGAGTCTGTTGATTCAATATGTTGCGAATGCTCGCAATCCTCAATCATACCCTAGAATTCATCCTTCTAGCTCACACATCATTTTAAACATGAGCTGGATCTCGACCAATCAAATTGCCATCAATTGTACCCCTATGGAGATTCAAATTATCCATCCCTAATCAGAGCATTGCTTATGATCCCTTGTCTTGGAATTCATAATTCCTTTGCATTTGAGCTTTGAGTTAGTTAGTTATTTCTATAATCTGATCTCCTTGCATTGTTTCTTCTTCTGATTGTGTGCCGATGCTCACAACAGCTTCGTTATGGACCGTCAGGTCCTTTGTTGGATTTTATCTGACAGTGTCCTTCATATTAAATAACCTTGTGAGCCTTTCCATGGGTATATAATTCCTTTGGTAAGTTGTATCCTCTGCTTTGTGAACCATGCTCTACTTTCGAGCTTGTATTATTTACTCCGAAATTTGTGGTATATGTTCCCAAGATGCCCTGATGGGTTGAACCTACGCCTTTCCTAATCTGTGTGAACCCGAAATATTTCACGGGTCATACTTATCTGGTATTGCACCAGGTAAAAACTTTCAACAACTAATGCCATTTTCAAAATACGAGAGGTGAATGAAAGGTTATGCGTTGAACAAGTGGGAGTCGACCTTGAACCCTGTGTTCATGCCCATGGAAACGATGTATACCTTATCATGGAAGCTTCTCTTAAAATAATTATCCCCTTGTTATAAGTTCATCTCGTATCTATGGACGTGGTTCTGACCATGTTTCTCCTTGATTCCATTTCTCGTGCAAGTTTGAGCACTTGTCTTCTGCAGAGCATTACCCTAGTCCAACCCCAACTTTGATCTGTCATCGAGAATTACTCCCCTGGTATCTCGAGATTATCATGGAACTGCATAACTTCTTATGAGTTCTTCATCAAGTGCTACATTCTCACTGATTCCAATTTTTCACGGGCTCTGAGTTATTAAACACTCCAAGACACTGATAACTGACTCAAGTCCACACCGCGACTAATCAACTCTTGGTAACCTTCATTACTTACGTGTTTGAACTCGATCACGTCATTCCTAGCCTTCTTGGCTATATCCTTGTCGTGCGGATTTTAACTTGCTACCTGGTCCTTCTTCCCGGAGAAAAATATGTCGACAGTGAGCTAATATTACATCTATCTTCCTCATCATATCAATTGTCCTTGAACAACAAGCTTGATTTCGAGTTTGTGTCATACCTATGGTTTCAGTAACTTTTCGCTTCATCATTCTGTTGACTTGATGTCATCGCCGATGGGTTACGTCTTCTTGAAACCTCTCGACAAATGTGTCGTGATCATCATCAACATTCTAAGGTCTTCCAAGATATCAATTGAATTCATGATGAGAAATAACATCCTTTTCCTTGATGATTGGTGTTATCATCGACCACTTATTGCCTTCCGTTAAACACAAACTTGTTCGTGTTTTGGGTATACCTGGAGATCCTTTCTATCCAGCATTTGTTCTCCTTTACCTTGGAATGTTACCTTCATTTTATGTCAACAATGTCGTGGGAATTTCACCACCTCTTAATAATTCTTGATACAGGTGATACTTCTTGCCATATTTGTTCATTCCTTGGTCCCCGTGTTGTTTCTAACCGGAAAAATGATAATTGAATTATGTTGTGCGAGTTCAAAACTTCTAGCAACCCTATTACTTTGACATTAATGGTCTATAATTCATTCCTAGACCATTGGTTATCGAATCACCATTCTAAACTTTGATCATGCTACCTAAACCCATATTTCGGGTGGACCTTTCAACCAATGTTTAACTGTGTATGTTTTCCTTGAGCATACCTCTTTATATCATTTGATCTGACAAATGATATCTCCTTGTTCACATAAGTGTGGAAATCAATCTTTTGAAAATCTCAATGAATTGTCGCTGAGTCAATCAGCCACCTCCTCACCTCTCCTTGATTTAATGATAAAATCTTGTTTCGGATCTCGCTTCCACAGTTCAATTCCCGAGAATCTTACAATGTCATCTCGACAATTTGTGTTGCACCTTTCTTCTCAGGCATCCCGAGTATGCGGTATCCTGACGCCAATCAGAACTGGATATCGATCAGATATAATGGTTGGAACATATTTCCAAGAGTTATAACATGGTCCTCATATGACCCAGTAAGATGATGTCATGCCTAACACACCTGGCCGGAGGACCTATTGTTATAGTTTCCTTTTCAGCAAGGTTAGCCATTCTTCCATGAGGAAATTGTAAGACTTATTCTATAAGTTTTTCCTGATGGATCCTTTGTGTATACATAGCTTGATCTTTACCTGATGACCATGTCAATACTATCTCGAAGCATGTCTGTGCTAATCCGATCATCAATAAGAGCATTTGAAGCACAATGCTAAATTCTCTTTATCAATTATCCAAACACCGTTGTATGGGTAATGTCATGAAATTTCTTTCCCCCTACCTAAATGGTTTTCTACTTCTATCATGTCATAGATATCATGCTCTGCTTGTCCTTGGGAAGGATATACCCTGAAATATGTGTTTAAACACATTTTCCTTTCCATTGTTCTATTTAATTTGATAATCATATTATCCTTTCCATTGTTTGGTTTAACCTTTCTCGTGATCTATATGTTCTAAGCAGTAATATTCTTCTGCTTATCTAAACACCTCGGTGTACCATTCTATCAGTAAGACCGTGCTACTATTGTTGATGACATTTCGGTAACCACCGATGGACGAGAACTTTGCCTATTGGTCCGCCTCGTTTCAACAAGCTGGAAAATGGTTCTCTTCGTCTGTTGCCCTTGGTACCAAGGATGCTGCCAACATAACTGACCGGTTATTTTCTGACATGCCTTTCTATCATGACCGTGCAAGATGTCAATGCCCTTCCTTCTTTTAACCCACATGGTGGGCCCATAACCCACAGTTCCACCTGTACTGGAGTATGCTTTGCACTTGGCTTCGTATGTATTTTACGAGCCACCTTCCCTCACTTATTCTATTCTTGTGTCAGACACAATACTTATTTCCGTTGCTCCGAACCCCTCTCACCCTCTGTTATAGGCATCAAACATTTGCCTACCGCTCAAAAATTCTCATGCCTACTTTTATTTCTCTCGAGGTATTTCCTGACTTCCAACTCGAGAGATCCTCATATGTTCATTCATGGGTTAACCCCAGATGATTACCGTTATAGCATTCTATAGTTGCCAAGCTGCCCCTTACCTATTCGTAAGTACGATGAAGAACCCGAAGTAAGGATAATGACTTCATACTGATGACCCGAAGCAGAGAAATGAAGGCATCAATGAAACGGGCCAACATCTTCAGGAAGAGCAACCAAGACCGAGAAGATCCGTTAGAATTTCATAATCAAACTTCCCCCCTACTCCACCTCTTAAATCTCGGGACGAGAGTTTTTGTAGTGGAGGAGATTTGTAACATCCCGAGAATCATGCTATAGTAATCTCCCCCTAATGGTTGCCATGTCATCATGATTACCTTGCCAAATTTCCACTTGATAAAAAGTCAAGTCAAATTCAAATTCGAATTGCAAGTCAAATATTTACATCTTCTAAAATGCAAAAAAATAGTTCATAATTTTGGAAATAATTCCTAAGTAATTATGTTGAGGAAAACAACATCACCTAAATTCCTAAAAGGCCCCTAGGATTTAAAACAGTGCCCGAAACAGCCTCATTAATCTAATTTTCATTTATATAAAATTTGAACGCGATCACATTGCCTCCAAACTTTTGTAGCAGTAGTACATAATGCCTAGTATTTGTTTTGACAAGTTGCACATTTTACAGAAGTCATTTGGTGGTCAAGAAATTTGCAAACATAAGTGAAAAGGCAAACAGAAAAGGTAAAAGAAAAACAAAAATAGAACGACCCCCTCCTTTTTGCACCTGGCCCAGCTTGCACTGTACCAGGCCTGACCCACCGCCCCGGCCTTTCCCTCACACTACAAGAAAATACACTTCTGTGATGATACGTGTTTGTCACAGTAGGTCGCTTTTTTGTCATGCATGTACATCCATGACAAATTTATGACAGAATCAAGATATTCATACCTGCGCTGTCGTAGAAGTGTTCCATGACATTACCAAAATTATCATCATGGAAGTGTCCACTTCCATGAAGATAAATCGCGTGTCACAGAAGTGCTTTCGTCAAGGGTGACCGACATGTGGCATCCACTGTAACGGAACACCGTTAAGCTATCAGATCGGGTTTTGGATCCGATAACCCGTTAACAACCCCGACCAATGGGGATTTTCCACGTGTAAAATCATCATTGGCTGGAGGAAACACGTGTCGGCTCATCGTTGGGACAGATGTCAACCACTCATTGGACGGAAGGCGCCTATGATACGTTGACTCGTGGCACGGCCCAACAGAGGCCCATTCATGTGAAAAGGCCGGCCTGCTTGACTTGGTCAAAAGCTGGCAGGCCGGCCCATGGAAAGCCTGTTAACAACTTGTTCGAATATAGCCCATTTACGGCCCGCTAACCCAAGGCCCATTACGCCCTATCCGAATTAGGCCCAGTAGCGTCATTTGGGCCATCCAATATGATTCCAGCCCGTTTTCACTTCTGGCCCATGTATGGCCCATGACGTCTTTCGGCCCATATTAGGACCTATGTAACTCTTGGCCTACTAACGGTCCGTGGTGAAACTGGCCCGTAATGAACAGTGTATCACTTTACACCCATTAACGGCCCGTGGTGAAACTAGCCTGTAATGAATAGTGTATCACTTTATACCCATGAATGGCCCATTATTCCGTTCGGTCGTTTCCAGCCCATGTTATCTTTCGGCCTTCTTAGAGCCCATTTATTCTTGGGCTCATTTCCAGCATTCGTTTACTTACGGTCCGTTACTGTCATTTTCTGCTTGTGGGCCAAATTCAGCCCATGGTTATAGTCGGCCCGTTTGTGGTCCGTTAATACGTTGGGCCGTTTTCATAGCGTCATCAAATACGGCCTATTAACGATGGCCCGTTATGGTCGGCCCATGAACGGACGATTCCAACTCTAGCCCATTTACGGCCATAATGCGGCCTGTTATTGGCCCATGTTTGGCCATCGATCATACTGCCCGTATAAGGCCCATTGATGATACGGCCTATAGAAGGCCCATTGTTTGTACGGCCCGTAGAAGGCCCATTGTTTCTACGGCCCGTAGAAGGCCCACTGTTTCTACGACCCGTAGGAGGCCCAGTGTCACTACAGTAAATATTAGCCCATGGTTATTGTGTCCTAGTTTTAAAAAATAGGTTATTACATCCACTAGCAAACCGCGGAAAAAGAACTGCAATGACTAGAAGCAAACAAATAAACAAGACAACAAGGAAATAAATAAGCAAGCAACTTACGCTAGGCTATCACGGCTATCACACATATTACATCCACTGGGCACCAAAGTTCGCCACCAATGCAAATAAACGCGCCAACAAAAGAATATACAAAACTGAGAGCACTTCAGAAGGCACTAGGCCTGGCCAGGTCGGGGCCCCCCAAACAGCTAAAGAAGCTGAGTAGACCTCAGTTGTGTCAACGATAGATGCATCAACACTAGATTTAAGGCATGATGGTGTGCACGGCAGTCCTCTGACATCTTCATTGCATCTTTGACTTCAAGTCGGAGCTGAGCTGAAGCAAGCCTTTCCGCCTTAAGTCGAGACTGAAGAAGTCGAAATGATTGAGGCAGCGACTGCACAGAGGTTGCCTCACACCTGCTGGTGAGTAGCTTCAACTCACTGTCTTCATCAAGACAGGACCTTAGGGTCATCTCGCTGTCCTCAAGATGGTTTGGCTCACTATCTTCCCTAAAGTTCTGCCTGGCGTAAGAGATACGAGTCTGAAAGAGAAACAAGGAGACACGTAACATGTTTCACAATTATATAAGCAAATAAATGGATCTGTTCTGCATTAGGAACATGTTTTTACAACTACAATTTGAAACCGGTAGTTGTTGCAACCATCCAATCAGATGTAAACAGCAATGCAAACAACAGTGGAGGAAATGATGCCTATCCAAATCTACACTAGAACAAAGTTTGAAGGCTTGAGAAGGATGAACTTACATTACATGTTAACACGGGCTAGACAAAGCCCTTCTCCATGTTGAGGGAAGGATAATTCAATAAATTCCCCAAACAAAATTCTTTATAAGCGTTGCCATTATTCTACATTTTGCAAAGAGTAAATATAGATCAAATAATATTGGAAGAAATAGAGGATAATGAAGCTCAGGTGCAGAGTGATGATACATAATCAAATAGCAATTAATTAAGTACAGTGTTACAAGGCAAAAGGGAGAGAGGTACTGACAAGAACAATGCAGAGCCCATTATTGTTTTGAGATCGTATGATCCTTTGAGCAAGGAGATTCATCTGAAATTAGTTTTCATACAAGAGAGAAGGTAAGGCACAAGCAGAAATTTAGGAGTTCAAATTTTGAATTGATATCATAGGCAGTACCTGACGCTGGGCTCCCAGCAGTTCTAATAGGGGTTTGGCCACTGGAGTAGGGGTAAAGTGTGGTACAGGTGGGCCTGTGTTTTCTATGGCTGCTGATCTATCTGATTTAACAGGTATCACTACCTCTTCCAAATACCTAGTTTGTACTCCTTGACGACCTGCACTCACCCTCTTCCTTTTGGACACCTATTACGAAAGAACAACATTTGACTGGAAAAACATAGTGTGACGACACATGGAATATGTACAGAAAATGGATAGGTATGGCATATACTCATATATAATGCTTAAACTAAGCAGATGTTGTAACAAAGTAGAACTAATGCAAGAGGTCAGAAGCAAAATATCTGCGACAAATACAACTTTGCAAAGTTAGGGCAAGCACCTTGATGGGTGAATAAGATAGGCCATCCTCCACCATGCCAAGTTTGTTAGGCAGTGGATCATTCCACAATATTCCTCTCGTGCCCCCATTCTCATATTCATTTTGATAATGTTCAATATCTGACATGCATGAAAACATAAAAACAAGTGAGATTTTCTTTGTAATGCACAAGTGATTCTAATCCAATATTGCCTCCATGTAAACCCCTTTGTGCTATCTCTGCAATTCTTTTAAAAGATGCCATGCATGCTGTAATTTTTTGTGTGCATTAATATAATGCGGCCTACTACTCAAAATATGAGAGCTCCAGAAGTGATGACACTTCGCAGATGATAGCTTCAACATATAGTAAAGAAGAACAAGTCGACCTGACCTGGCAGATTCAAAATATACTAAGGGAGAACAACTCGACCTGACTAGTCGACCGCAAGAGAAGAGTATCATCTTAAAGAAGAGCAGAAGAGCAAGCAGATTGAAGATATTACAAGTCTTTTAATACAATGTCGGTTGGCCACCCATGATGAACCAGAGCGCTCAGAGAAATAATATTCTTTCTGGTCTCTCCATATGTGGCTCACATGCATTTCAAAACTAAAGTAGGAACATTTAGCTAACCAATTAAACATCTCTCAGTTTTACTAATATCAGTAATAATATCAGATATGAATTTGTACAACTAAGCTTGTTTAGCTCGATGGGTGGAGCAGTGCTATTACGACACGAACCACGTAGGCTGATTGTGGTCATCATAAAATGGGGAAAACATAAGCATGATGAGTACAGTGTTGACCGTGGCAGTGGGATGGCAGATCTGAAGCTGCAAACCGCGCAAAGGGTAGTTAGCAACCAATGTTTGCTTTGAAATAACAACTAAGATTTGGTATGGACAAGAAAGTACGGTCAACAAGTGACAAAGAAATGCAATTATGCTGTCTCTCTATATGTCGCGACATGCATTTGGAAACTCAAGTGGGACCTTTAGCTAACCAATTAAATGTGTCGGTTAACTAATATCAGTATCATATCACAATCATATTTGAACAACTAAGCTTTCGAATTATGAGTGTTGTGTTGTTTAGCTTGAAGGGTGGAGTAATGCTAGTACGACAGAAAGCACCTACGCAAATCATAGTAGAGTAGATAAAAGGGGAAAACCCTAAGCATCAAGAGAAAAATCAGGAAAGTGGAACTAGCTGGACCAGTGGGTGGCGCACATGCTTTTTGAAACGAATATAGGAACATTAGGTGACCAATTAAATGTTCTCTGTTTTAGTGATATCAGCATCATATCAGATTCGTATTTCAACACGTAAGCTTTGGGTTGAGGTCTTGAGGAGCAGTGCTAGCACAAAACGAAGCACCTACGATGATGGTAGTGAATATAAAGGGGGGAAGCCATAAGCTTTACGAGTATAGTGCCCGTGCCATGGCGGATCTGAAGGTGCAAACCGGACAAAGCTACTTCACAACCAATGTTTGCTTTCAACTAGCCACTATGATTTGGTACGAACAAGAAAAGTACAGTAAACAAATTACGATCTATTTTCCGGGTGAGATCAATAACTTAAGAACATATGGAAGAGTACCACCTCTCTTGCGACGCCGTGCAGGCCTATGCTGATACGTTGAGGGTGCTGCGGGTGCGATGGCTGTCGGCGGCGGGGAAGGAGACCTTAGACGGCAGACGGCCGGGTCGGGGGATATATCCTGTTGCCGTGGACGAGGCGGTCATAGGAGCGGCAATGACAAGGTGGACGACGGCGCCGATGAAGCGAGAGGAGGCGATGAAAGGATGCTGGTCCAGCGCCATGGATGAGAGACGGTGTATGAATGGGGAAATGGAGGGGAGGGGGGATCTCAAACTTTGGGACGCGCTTCTCTGAAATGGGGGAAAGTTACGAACTTATCCCCCGTTTAAAATTTCGGACATCGCGTCGGTTGGGGATAGGATGGTAATCTCGCATCTCCCAAATATTTGCTGGTAACTATTTCGGGCGAGGAGAGGGTGTTTTTCCGCCCACGGTTGGCGCCCACGGTGTATGAACGGGGCTGACAGGTAGGGCGGTTGTGTCGCGTCTGATGGAAGTTACACATCTGCCCCTATTTAAAATATAAGCCTACATCGATTTCGGACAAGGAGAGTTTGTTTTGCCGCCCACCGTGTATGAATGGGGAAATGGAGGAAGAGACACATGTCTTTCAGACGAGCTTGAATCAAATGTGTTTTGCCGCCCACGTTTGGCGCCCATCGTGTCTGAATGGGCTTAGAGGCCGTCGTGTCACGTCTGATTGAAGTTACTAGTCTACCCCTATCGACAGCAGTGTAAATCCTGTCGATAAGGATGTCAAGTGTCAGGGGTAGACAGTAATTTCCATCTCGCAAACACTTGCTCCGAGCAGCCCACAAATTATAGTGGGTGTTTAGCCGCTTTGTTCAAAACTTGGGAGAATTAGCATTCACGTTTGCCCTGGGACCTGGCAAACTAAATTCAAATCCAATTTTTATTCGATTACGAATATCCACAGATAATTATACATTTTGTATTTATTTCTTCAGAACCACAACAAAGATTTATTCCACCTTTATATATGATTATGATTTAGAAATGTCGTGATCTTCGAATTCAGTAGGTTGGATACGCTCTGAGTCAAATAGTTATTTCATCCAATACAATATGCTCACACGACAAACAGTTCACCTTATGTCAATCATACAAGTTCTGAGGATTACCTCGCCTAAAAAATTCGGATCATTAAAGCACATGGACAACATAGGGGGTCTTGCAACATAATCCATTCAGAGACATGACACAACATGCAAGTACAATACTCTAATGAAAATTTGAACTGGTATCTAAAGAAGAACCGGGATTATCTTGGGCTTCAGATAGCAGAAACAGCAGGACCTCCTCCGTCTTCAAATGCAACATTCTTACTTCCTCCAATTCTTGGGTTGCTTGCATAATGCGTGCCGCTAATTCCATAATTTCCAGCCTCAAGATAAATATTACCTCATTCATGGCAGCCACACTATCTCTTTCTGCCTCTAGTAGAGCCTCAAGCACTATAATATCTATGCTCAGACTGCTCTCCAGCGGTGTTGCCTCTGAACTACTACCATCTGGTAACATGGATGGCGCACTGCTTCCACAAATAGATTCTAGGGTTGTACATTGTGTCCTAGTGTGAACGGCATCCTGAAAGGTTTCCGATGGACATTAGTAAGAGATTGTTATCATATGATCCAGGCAGTAAGCTTACATGGTAAACGATGGATGAATTATTGCCGAGCATGGCAAACTATATTTAAATGGTTCAAAGCAGCACCAGCCGACAAGAAATTAAAATGGTAAGATGAAACTAGGGATGTAAGTGGAAAATAAACGAAATCCGCCAGTCCCATCTAGTTAGTTTTTGCTACCTCCCTAGTTCATTTTCCTCAAAAAACAAAAACTCTTTTGAACTATCATACCACTAGTGGACTTTAAGCGAGATTAAACCAGACCCAGTTGACATCCCTAGTTGAAAGGGAGTGTACAACCGCTATATTTAAGTTGCCAAGGCATCTAAGCAGTTGAAATAATCTGAGAAAGCACTTAACAGTGTGGCCTCATATAAACTACAAGACATTCTTTTGATGAAGTTGAGAGGAAAAGTTAAGGACTCAAATGAAATAGGCATGCATTTCTTTACGATAGTACAGCAGGCACTGCTGACATATTGGCCAACTCAGGTATAGCGTAACAACAAATAAGCATTCGAATCAAGCAATACAGCAAAGCAGACAACTGAACTATTTGTAATTTGGTAGGATTACACGTTGAGGGCACAAGCCAAGAAAGCAGCCCACTCGCATTACATTTCACATGTACTAAAACACACTCGCTTACCATATGTTGCTGTGAAGCCTAGCTGCTGTTGCAATGTTCTTTGAAGATATCGTCAGCATCCCGTGGTTGCAAATCTAGTTGTTGTAGTTTATTCTGCACCATCTATTTAGGTAAAATTAATTTTAATTGCATGCACTGGTCTGAATTGATCATCAATGGTTCATCTAAACTAATGAAAGAAGGGTGTGTGCATACACGACAATACTCCCTCCGATTCTTTTTACTTTGCGTATAACTTTTTCTCAGTTTTCTCGTATTAGTCTGCGCATTGCCGATTCCTAGCACTGGTTTCCTTTTGTGCCCTGCCCCATCTGCCTCTGCCCTAATTAATTGGCAAATTAGTCCAGAAAAATTAAACTAGTGCCCTCCTTGGTATGCTGGTCAAGAGTTATGGGCAGAGTAAATAGAATCGGAGGGAGTATATCTGCTTCCCTCTATTTTTATGCTTGTTTGAGGTGCCAGCCCCAAAAGAACAAATATTTTGCTTGATGGGGTTGGCAGCTCCATAATTAATAGAAGCATCAAATTAGTCATGCAACTTGGGAAGATCAAGAACACACAAACAAGTAATGAACAGAGGCTCGGAGCAGTGATGTAATAGCTAGCATCAGAAAATGTAGGGTAAAACGAACAAAAAGCAGCAGAACCACATGCTAGTTTGCTGATGTGTAATTAATCATAGAGAACATTAAGCAGTCTGATGAAACCAACAGGTGGCATCAGAACAAAACTAAAGCATATTAACTATATGTGCACTGGTATGTAATTTAGCACATGTAACATGTTCACTGCCAGAAGTATGGCCCTACAGGTGCAAGCAGAATAACGCGTCTCATGAAAAACTGAAAGATGCCTGGAAGAAATTCATAGGTGCGGTGCTTATGCTAGGAAAGTGAACATAGGCGCCGACCGTTGGATAATAGTACCTGATTCTCGGCGGCGTATGGGTATCATTGTCATACTTGATAGCTAAGGATCGTCGATGGTGCTCGTGTTGCGGTTGAGTTTGGGCCGGCTGTCGCCGTCGCTGAAGCGGCTCCGGTGCTACGGTTGCGGCGCCTGTCGACATACAAGAAAGCTCATCTGTGGTAAGTGAATAGTTGCACGATAAAGAGAAAAAACGAAGGAGTACAAATCGAAATAACCTGATGAGGTTGCCGCGTCGGTAAAGTAGGGACGGTGGAGTTCAATATGGCGTCCGTGGAGTAGGTCCGGTGCAGTGGACGAAGGCTTCGGCGGGCGCGTTGTACAGTGCTTTCGGTGAGGCGGATCTGTTGCGGCGGACGAGGGCTTGAATGAAGGGCCAGCGAAGGGGCGGACCAGGGAGTCAGTGACGGGCCTACGCTGTGGTGGACGAGGGTGCCGGTTAAGCAGATCCGATGCGGTGGACCATGATGGCGGTCAAGGAGATCTGGAGCGGTGGACAAGCCAGGCGCTGAAGCGGCTCTAGTGAAGTGGTGAGTTGGCAGTTGGGGGTTCCAAGGTGCGGAAGGTAGATCCGGCGGGGTGTGAGGTCCACCGCTGTGGTGGAGGACTAGGTTCAGCGGTTTGCCATGGTTGGGGGTCGGGGAGGGGAAGGGGAGGGGGCAAAGAGGGGAAAACAATGGAGTTTCCAAAGCAGCCCTTTTCCGTTCATGTGGCAGGGGTAAAACAGGAATATTGCAGGGCTAAACTTTCGGGCGCGTGATATTTCGATGTGAGCGGGAAGTTTGAAAGCTTTTGGCACCTAAAATTATAAGTATTCTGCTCTCGCACGGCCGACTATGATATCATGGCCGACAATTTGTTTGTTTTGCACGCAAAAAATGTGCAAGTTCTGAAAATCAATGTCTCCAACTCGAAACTTAGATTGTCCATTCAATTCAAATATGGATCATTGAGCTACTACAAGAAAATACCATCATACGGTCCAATTCAAATGAAATTCCAAATGTGTTTATCCTAAATATGATGACAAAAGCAAAAATGTGTATGTGTATGAATAAAGTGGATGATTATAAAGTTTGAACATGCCCGTATGTGTATATCTCTAGGTTTGATATATGAATTTGAAATCACGAAATCCCGGCTTAAAAAATGTACCTCCGTTTAAATGAATTACAAAAGCTAATGATGGAGTCGAATTCCAAAATTCCAATCTTAGGTTTGTAATTATGGTACATCAAGGTATATCACGCATGTTCAAAAGTATCATTATCTCATAGTACAAACTGTGAAACAAATTGATCAACCATGAGTGCACAATATCTCAATTACGCTAAAGTCCCTCAAATATAGACACCTCACTCTTTATCTGAAGTCAACCCCCCCCCCACCACACACACACACACACAGAGAGAGAGAGAGAAGTCGTTCTCTCCCCCAAACACCAACACACGAGCACATTAACACCCCTCTCTCTTGTAAAGTCCGGACCCCAACATAGGTCTCTATCACTTTGTCTCTCGGGCATGCACACATCTCTTCCCTCACTCTCTAGGTCTCCCGCTATCTCTCTTACCCAAGCACACGCACTACGTAGAGTGTATATTTCCCATACACACAAAACGTCGCCCCCAAACGTCTATCTCCCTAGTTATGTGGTTCTCGCGCACTCACCTCACACACCACCCCCACTGCAAACAAGCACACTTTGTCTCCTTGTGCACCACTCTCCTCTTTCTATCCCTCCCACATGCGGACCTGCCCCAGCTCCTTCCCTGTATACATATATGTTCTGACTCTTTGCATAGCTCCCTAATGTATAATCATTCTCGATTTCACACATTGTTCTCTACACCATCTATTCTAGCTCTCTCATGAAGTTCCTATCACACACACGATGACTCGCTTCCCTTGCGTCTTCGTTCATAGGCCAATTTCGGACAACATCAACATTGTCTCCCTATCTATACGCCATTTATGGACACAAACGACCCCTCTCGCCCCCTCTCTTCCTATCTCTCTCTCTCTCCGGTGCTAGCTCTCTCTTTCTCTCGCTCTCACACCCCTCTCCCCCACACACACTCGATGTCTCTTCCAAATAGTCTGCTCCCCCCGCCCGCACCCGTGCTATCTCGCTACTACACATGTCACACCATTCCCCCTTCCCTTATACTAGGTTTACATCATCAGTGGTCTCTCTACTCCACATACACTCTCTCCCTCTCACACACAAACGCGTGCACAAACACACACAGACACGCACAAACACCCATTTACCTGGATCCTCATCTCTCCTCATGTCTGCATGTGTATCTCACACACTCACTCTCTAATTATGTATATGTGTCTCCACGTTACACAACACAAAGCCCCATGTACATGTCTCTCTCTATCCTCCACACACATAGACACAAAGAATTTGTTATCATTGCCTCAGTCTCTAACATATCACACACGCACACTCTCTCTCTCGCAAACACGCTCAACAAGGCTTTCCCCATGAATAACTTACCATCTATTCGTGAACAGTCGTGGCAGTACGGCGAACACGAGACATGAAAAAGAATAAATCTACATGTGCTTAGACCACCTAGTATGACTACTAGGACTAGAGCAAGCCAAAAAGCGCGCCGCCGTCACCCCTCCTTGTCGGCGACGGGAAAATCTTTGTTTTACACAGTCGAGAAGTCATTGTGCTAAGGGCCCACATGCCGAGGCATTGAATAGAATGTAGATGCTAGTTTACGGAAGCAAGTATCGATAATACGTTTGTATCTCCATACTTATATTTCCTCTCTTATAAAAAACCGAGTTGGTGATGATGGTACGTGTGCCATCTTGCAATATGGACCGTCCGATCTATATCTGACGGATGGAAATTAAACTAAAAGATACTCGCACCCCTCTCCACATTTGCAGACAAGGCCTTCCCTCCTTCATCCTTATCTCCAACAAACCTCATTGTTGAGTAATTAAGAAAGGAACCCTCTCGAACAAACTGGCCTGGTGGCCGCTGCCGGCGTCGTCAATCCCATGCCTCCGCTCAGTTCGACCACCAACCACCACCACACCCCACTCCTTGTCGGGTGGTAGGTGCGACATATGCCAACGGGTGGCTTATCATTGTGGGAGCCAGTAAGACATCGCCGGTGCCTGGAAACGGGATAAGGCGAAGACATGCACGCCGGCGGATCTTACCCAGCTTCGGGGCTCTCCGTGGAGATAACACCCCTACTGCTGCTCTGCGGGGTCTCCGCATGCTCACTAGATGAATCGAGTAGCTACACAACGCTCCTTGAGCTGTTTGGTGGGAGGAGGAAGAAGGGCACGGCTAGCCTGCTTCCTCTCCTTGTGTGGTGTCTAGAACTCGTAAGGGGTCGAACCCTTTGCATGGGTGCTCCGGGGGGTTTATATAGGCCTACCCCCCGGGGGTACAATGGTAATCCAACTGGGCACGGGGCCCAGCCGTCTGGGACTGCGCTCGCCGGCTTCTGCGCCGGCTGCTGGGGCCCGCCGACTGGTGGGTCCCGCCGGCTGCCGGCCCCTTGGTCGACAGGCAGGCCCCACTGTCCAGGGCCTGGTCGGCGGCTGGTTACTGTGGCTCCATCTTGTTGACGTGAGCTTCATCGTGGTAAGCGCGGCTATAGTGCTGCCGCCTGTCAGACGATCGCTGTAGCCTTACCGCGTCTTGTCTCCTTAATGGGGCATCCTCTTCGAGGAAGGCGGCAAGCCGGCTGCGGGGAGCCGGCTCTGTCTTGGGCCGACTGGTGGGAGGTGTGGCCGCCTTCGGGCGTCTCTCTGCTTAAAGGGGCCCACCGCCTGTGGGCCACGCTGGCGGCCCGTCGTGGGTGATGCCAGGGTCAACATGGCAACAGTGCCGCGCCGGACAGGTCGTGCCTAGCCCGTACGGTGCACCATGCCAGGCGTGCTCCGGGATTCGGGGGTGGCAGGCTTTACTGTAGCCACGCCCCGTCGCACCGCCGTTAGGTGGGTGCAAACTTTGTGGGTACGGTCTTGACCGCTTTATGGGGAGCCGGCTTCTTGGAGTCGGCCTTCTCATGGCCGGCTTCTTGGAGTCGGCCTTCTCATGAGGGCTAAAGTCGGACCGCCTTCCGAAAGTCGGCCTGGGTTGCAGCCAGCTAGGGGAAGGCGGCCCCATGTCTTGGATTTTTTTGAGAGCCGGGCGGGCTCGTAACTTTTTCAGAAGGGCCAGGGGAAGCCGGCTAGGCTACCCATGGCTATTTACTCCGACAGTAGACCCGAAGCTGATCGAGCTCCAAGGTGAGCAGGGGGACGAGAAGCTTGGTCAGCTTCCCATCCTGAAGAGCCGGCTTAGCGGGTGTACGCCGACTTCAGAGAGCCCCGCGTCTTGTAGGCGAGAGGAGGGGGGGGCAACCCGCGTGCCGACTACGGGCCCTCCCGCGGCCACGTGGCGGCGATATCCCGCGAGCGCACGCGCGCGACGGGACGCCGCCGCAGGCCCGGGCCCACCACTCGCGAGCCTTGGTCCGGGCGCGGATCTTCCGTGGCCCATAGGGGCCGCTCGCCTTCTCGAGGCAGTTTTGTTTCGCCGTTAAGGCTCGATAATCGCGGGACGTGGGGAGTGGGCACGATCGATCCCCACGCTTCCCCACACCGCGCCTCCTCGGCTCCGCCACGTGAGCCTATAAGTAGGGGGAGGAGGGAGAGCGACAGAGGTTCGCACGCTCCCTCCCGCTCCGCCCCTCCTAACCCTCGTCTTCTTCCTCTCACTGCCGTCGCAGCTTCCCGTCTCAGCGCCGTCGCGTCTCTACACCGCCTCGCTCCCATGGCGTTGTCAAGCTCGTGGGACGGCTCCAACGTCCATGAAGACCAAGTGGAGTTCCTTCGCCAGACCCGGCGCCTGCCCGGCGCCGACCGCGTACAGGTCCGCCTGGCGCCCGCGAAGGAGATCTCGCCGGCGCCGGAGGAGGGCGAGCGGGTGTCTTCCGCTCGCACTGCCTGCGCGGCTTCGGCCTTCCGGCAAGCGGGTTTCTGCGCTCTTTCTTGGAGTTCTACAACCTCCAGCCGCATCACCTTACACCCAATGTGGTGATGCTGCTGTCGGCCTTCGTCTCCCTCTGCGAAGGCTTCTTGGGGCTGCTCTCCATGCTGGGGCTCTAGGGAGAGTTCTTCCGGAGCAAGCTCGGCACAGTCGTCGCCGGCGTGCCCGCCCCCTGCGTAGCCTTCATCGCCATGAGGAGGGCGAGCGAGAACAACCCGTTCCCGCCCATCCCCCTGATCTAGTCGGTGAAGGTCTGGCAGAGATCTTATTTCTATGTGAAGAACGTCGCCGAGCAAGGAGACTACATCAACCTGCCGGCTTACGTAGACGGCCCGCCGGCTGGGAGGCAACTCTCGTGGAGCTTCCGGTCCCGGTCATTGTCTCCGGCCGGGAACGCCGCCATCTCCCGGCTTCGGGTGATGATTCAGTCGGAAGGCCTGTGCGGGGCCGACTTGGTGGCCGCCTTCGTGGAGCGCCGGATCCTTCCTCTCCAAAGCCGGCCCCATATGATGTGTCAGATGAGCGGCCGCTTCGACCCAAGCCGGCTGAGCACATGGGAAATGCCCCACGCGGAGGTGGCGCTCATGGTTAACTACATCGCCAACTGCAAGCTCGCCGGGGACTGGCAATACGGCAAGGTGCCGTATTCTCGCGCCAATCCTCCGCCCGCGGTAAGATTCTGTCCCTATCTTCTTTTTGTCGTCGGCCGGCTTCATGACGGCCGGCCTCTGACTAGTCGGTTCTTTTGAGCACAACCCTCTTCTTGCACCGCCGGCTGGGGCGGCGGGAATTGAGCGCCAGTATACCCCCGACCGCATGGTGGATGATGTTGACGACCCGGACTTGGGGGCGGCTGCCATGGAAGACGCCGTCGTGGGGGACAGTGCCGAGCCCGGAGGCTCAAGGTTCACCGCGAGCTTCGAGGACTGGCCGGACGAATTCGAAGCCGAAGTCACCCCGCATCGCCAGCCGGCGGCCGACCATCAGGGCGCGGGCTCGTCTATCGCGCCGGCTGCCGGCGGTGGCGCACAGAAGCGCCGGGCCGCTTTAGGCCTCTTCGGCAGTCGGCCGAAGAAGTCCAAAGCCTCCGCCGCGGCGACCAAGCGAGAGGAGGCGGCTGCGAAAGCGGCCCACTTCCACAAGGCGGTGAAACAGCCTCCGGCGGTCTCAGCGTAAGCCTTCAACTGCCTTGCCGCATGCTCGTCATCATTCTCTTTCTATTTGAATATTCTTCTTAACTTTTCCTCGCTTGCTGGACAGGGCGCCACTTTCCCTTGAGCGGGGTCCGGGCGGCTCCGTCGTGGGGCCGGCTGGAGGGTCTTCGAGCTCCCGCCGCGTGGACCCCTACGCCGATCTCAGGGAGGCCATAGAGAGGAACGCCCACGAAGCGCGGAAGGAGCGCGAGGCAGCGGAGAAGGCGGCCGCCCAGGCGGCGAGGGAGCAGGCCGAAGCGGCAGCCAAGGCCCAGACGGAGGCGGCTACCGCGGAGACGGAGGCGGAAAGCTTGCGCAGCCAGCCTCCGTTGCTCGCCATTCCTCTCCGAGCCGTAGCCCCCGACACCCCATTGCCCTTGGCGGAGGAGATCATCCAAGACCCGCTGCTGTTGGAGAGGGGGGAGGACCCCGTGGCCTTGGCGGGGAGAGCGCCGCCAGCTGCACCAACCGGAGCGGGCCAAGGCGGTCAATCGTCAGCGGCGCCAGAGGGGCCGGTCGGAGGTGAGCCGGAGAACAGATCCGGCCTCGAGGTGCAGCCGGCGACGGGCCGGCGCGCAGGGGGAGGCGCCGCTCCGCCGGAGTTGCGCCGAGCCGCGGGCGCAGGCCAGTCGGCGGAAGATCTGGAGGCGGCCAGCACTGCCACGTCCAAGTGGACTCCCAGCGGGGGAACTGGCGAGCTGAATGTAGCGGCTCAAGGGGTCCGGAGCCGGCTGCAAGCTCAGGCCGCCCTGCTCCAACAGTTCACCCAGGAGTTCTTGTCAACGCGAGTCACTATCCGGGTGAGTCCTTCGTTCTTGGCTGCTTTGCTTTCTTAATTTCTTCCGTGGGGGCGCGTCAACGCACCCACTGGGTGTAGTCCCCGAGATTCGGACCGACTGCTGCGCTGTCGGGTCGGATCTTTCTCTACGGCTATCTTACTTTGCTTTTTTCTGAACTTTCAGGAATACCACAACCTTCGTGCTGCCGCCTTCAACTCCCAAGCTCAGGAGTTGAGCCGGCAGACCGACGACCTGGCTGACAGCTGAAGTAAGTACTTGGTTTTGTCTGTCTCCTGTGGGGGCGCGTTAGCGCACCCACTGGGTGTAGTCCCCGAGATTCGGGCCGACTACTGCGCAGTCGGGTCGGATCTTTCTTGACGACTCTTTTTTTATTGGTTTTTCTTTTTCTTTGTCTTCAGTGGCCAACGCCGACTTGAGGAAGGAGCTTGGCGAAGCGAAGGCCGCCCTTCACACCAAGGAGGCCGAGTACGCTGCCTTGGTCCAGGAACGGGATCGCCTAGCCAAGAAGCTGGCCGACCAAGAGGAGAGCCACAAAGCGGCCCTACAGGCGGCGTAGGAATGTGAAGCCGCCTTGATGGCGGAGTATGAGATGGCGGCGGCGAGCTGGTCTGAGACCCGGCGAGCCCTGGACGAAGGCTTCGGCCGGATCGAGGACTTGATCGACGGTAAGTTGCCTTCTTAGCCCTTCTCCTGCCCCTTGCCGCCTGGGTTTTTTGACTTATCTTGAGCTGTTGCTTGTTGTTTCTTGTAGATTACTTCCCGGGCTACTCCGCCTTCGCCGCCCAAAGCATTGAGGCCCATCGCGAGGCATGCCGTCAAGCGGGGGCCGACATTGCGTCGGAGGCAAACCAGACCCTTGAGGAGCAGCTCCTGGCTGTCCAGGCACGGTTGCAGCCGGCTCATCGGATGCTTCGCCGGCTCCAACGTGCCAGGGCGCAAGTGTTGGCCGCCCTCTGGCCCGGCGAGACGATCCCCCGCACCCCAAGCCGAACTGCCGACTGGCTGGAAGTCGCAGTTGGTCGCTTCGAGGCTTGGAAAGCGTCAGCGGCCCGCCTCGGAGCCGGGCAGGCGTTGGAATTCGTTCGGGCTTGGTACCCAGGGCTGAGCCTGGACCAGCTGCGCACTTGGCGGATGGAGGCCGACGCGGAGCTGGAGGAGGTGAGGCCGGCTATCGCCCAGCGAGCTTCGACGATCGCCGAGTGCACCGACATCAGCGTTTTTGCACCCGAAATCGATGATGACGGTGTTGCTCAGCCGGAGGAGTGGTTCGGGCTGAACCCGGCGGTGGGCGAGGACTCGGCGGAGGAGATTGCCTCCAGCGACGAGGGCGAAGAAGACGAAGACGAGGACGGCGAAGACGTCGAGCCGGCTGGTGGAACAACCAGCCGACCTCAGGCTGACCGTGCTCCTAGCAACGAGGCGCGTGGAAGCGCGCCCTCTGCGGGAGGGGGCGACAAAGCCGAAGTTCGTCAGCCGGCCGCTCCTTCAGCCGGCACGACCGTCTCCGCCAACCAGTCTGGCTCGTCGGCTGCTCCGCCAGCTTGACCTGCCGTCTTTATCTTTCCTGCTTTGTTGTCTTTGTACAATCTTTGTTAAGTTTTCGCAGTTCCACCCACTGGGGGTCTATCCAAACTATGTTGAATGCTGGCCTCTTGGAGGTCTTTTTATGTAAATATTATTATGTGCATGTTTGGTTTCCATTCGCGTATGCTATTTTTTTTATATCCTTAGGATTTTTCCTTTGCCGCCTTCCCTCTTTGGGGAGGCAAGTACTTGAGCTTTCTTGGATTAAGGTGAAGTGAATGGAAACCGGCCGGCCGGCTACTCTGGTAGCCAGTCGGTGGTGTGAGAAAAACCGGCTTTTGTTATATTAGTCCGTTAGTCCCTAGCCGTTTTTCGTGTGGGCGCCCGTTCCTACCTTTAACTCTTGCCAGCCGGACAGCCGGTTCTTCGAACTGCGACTTTTGGCATGAGAAGGCTTGAGAGCCGGCACACTACTTGTCTGACTGCGGGTAGGACTTCTAACATAACTCCAGTCGGCCAGTCCCCGAGCCGACTAGTCGAACTCGGAGCCGGACGGAATAAGTAAATGACACGACAAGGTCATAAGAATGATACTTTTCATTCATAAATAAGGGATGGCAGTCCCCGAGCCCTCCTCGGGGAGCCTATTGTCTTGTACTTAATACAAAAGTTAGCGCGGTACATACTGCATTTCAACTGTAAAATCTTCGAAGGAGGTTGGCGTTCCATGGTCGTTCCGACTCCTTGCCGGAGTCGTCTCTCTTTCGTGCTTTCGGCTTCTATGCATCGATCAGGTAGTAGGAGTCGTTGCCTAGGGCTCTGCTGATGATGAAGGGGCCTTCCCAAGGGGCTGAGAGCTTGTGCTGTCCGGCTGTTCGCTGGATCAGCCGGAGCACAAGATCGCCCTCTTAGAAAGATCTTGGCCTGACCTTCCGGCTGTGGTAGCGGCGCAAACCCTGCTGGTAGATGGCAGACCGGCTGAGGGCTAACAGCCGGCTTTCTTCCAGCAGGTCGACACCGTCTTCTCGTGCTTCCTTGGCCTCCGCTTCCGTGTACATGGTTACTCGAGGCGAGTCGAACTCGATGTCAGTTGGGATGACCGCCTCGGAACCATACACAAGGAAGAAAGGGGTGAAGCCGGTTGACTTGTTTGGTGTAGTGCGCAGACTCCACAGGACAGCCGGCAGCTCATCAAGCCAACAGCCAGCTGAGCGCTCCAGAGGTACGACCAGTCGAGGCTTGATACCGGAGAGGATGAGGCCGTTGGCTTGCTCGACCTGGCCGTTTGACTGCGGGTGGGCGACGGATGCTAAGTCCAGGCGGATACCTTGGGCTGCGCAGAAACGTGCCAAGGCTCCTTTGGCAAAATTCGTGCCATTGTCAGTGATGATGCTGTGCGGCACGGCGTACCGAGTTGTTATGTCTGCGATGAACGTCACGGCAGTCGGGCCATTCAGCTTCTTGATCGGCTTTGCCTCAATCCACTTGGTGAATTTGTCCACAGCGACGAGCAAATGCGTGATGCCGCCGCGCGCCGTCTTGAATGGGCCCACCATGTCCAGTCCCCAAACAGCGAAGGGCCAAGTGAGGGGAATGGTTTTGAGTGCCGAAGCCGGCATGTGTTGCTTGGAGCTGAAGAGTTGGCATCCCTTGCAATGTTTGACTAATTCTTTGGCGTCATCCAAAGCAGTCGGCCAGAAGAAACCATGGCGGAAGGCTTTGGCGACAAGTGATCTGGAGGCCGCATGGTGGCCGCATTCTCCTTGGTGAATGTCTCTGAGGATTGCAATGCCTTTCTCTTGCTCGACGCACCGTTGGAGGACTCCAGTGACACTGCGCTTGACGTGCTCTCTATTGACGATTGTGTATGCTCCGGCTCGACGTTGGACTTGTCTTGCTTCTGTTTCGTCAGCCGGCAGGTCTTGGTTTACTAGGAACTTGAGGATGGACTGAGCCCATGACGGAGCCGCGGCTTCTCCTACTGCCAATGTGGCTACTACTACCAGGGTGGGCGGGCTGGGCGGTGAGGTGCTGGAGTCGGCCGCCGGCTGTAGTGATGGTGCAGTCCCCGGGCCGGCTACCGCAGTCCCCGAGCCAGCTGCCGCCGTCCCTGAGCCGGCCGCCGAAGTCCCCGAGCCGGCTGCCGAAGTCGCCGGGCCGGCTACGGGGGTCTTGGGGTTGCCTACTTGGTTCTTCGAGGCGGACCCGGCCGCATCGGGGCCAGGCGGCACGAAGATGGAATCAGACTCTGGAGACGGCTTGATGGACGGCTTGAGGAGGCGTTGTAGAGCGACATCGGTTGGAATTGCTTGCCGAGTGGAGCCTATTCGAGCCAGGGCATCGGCTGGCTCGTTGTCGGCTCGTGATATGTGGAGGAACTCGCATCCTTCAAAGTATCTGCTGAGTTGTTGGACCAGGAAGCGGTAGCTCGCCATATTCGCGTCCTTGGCATCCCAGTCGCCGGATGATTGCTGGACCACCAGGTCCGAGTCGCCATAACATAGGATCCGGCGAATGCCAAGTTCTTTGGCAAGCCGGAGCCCGTGTATGAGCGCCTCGTACTCGGCCACGTTGTTGGAGGCGGCAAAGTGGATCTGTAGCGTGTATCGGAGCTTGTCGCCTTTGGGAGAGGTAAGGACAACGCTGGCTCCCAAGCCGGTGCGCATCTTGGACCTGTCGAAGTGCATGCGCCAATGGGTGGAGTCGGGAGCCGGCGGCAGGTACTGGGTCTCGGCCCAGTCGACGAGGAAGTCGGCCAGTGCTTGGGACTTGATGGCAGTGCGCGGCTAGTAGAAGATCGTGTAGGGGGCCAGCTCGATGGCCCATTTTGCCACTCAGCCAGATGCGTCCCGGCTGCCTATGATCTCGGCTAGCGGGGCAGTGCATACGACCGTGACGGGATGCTCTTGAAAGTAGGGCTTCAGCTTCTTAGCGGTGAAGTACACGCCATAACACATCTTTTGGTAGTGCGGGTAGTTCTGCTTTGAAGCGGACAACACCTCGCTCAAATAATACACCAGCCTCTGGACCGGCTGGGCTCGGCCTTCTTCTGGGCGCTGGACTACGATGACGGTGCTGACCACCCGGCTGGTTGCAGCGATGTAGAGGAGCATGGGCTCTTTCTCAGTCGGCGCCGCGAGGACAGGCGGCGTGGCCAGCATCTTCTTCAGCTCGTAAAAAGCTTGGTCGGCCTGGTCTTTCCACTCGAAGTGAGTGCTCTTCTTCATGAGGCGGTAGAGAGGGAGAGCTTTCTCTCCGAGCCGGCTGATGAAGCGGTTCAAGGAGGCTAAGCACCCGGTGAACTTCTGAATGTCTCGAAGCTTGGTGGGGATCGCCATTCTCTCGATGGCCTTGATCTTCACCGGGTTGCATTCGATGCCGCGTTCGGAGACCAGGAAGCCTAGGACCTGGCCGGTTGGCACTCCGAACACGCATTTCTCGGGGTTGAGCTTGATTTGGAACTGGCGTAAGTTCTCAAACGTTTCCTTGAGGTCTCCCAGCAAGGTGCCGCGCTTCTCCGTCTTCACCACGATGTCGTCCACGTATACGTGAGCGTTTCTGCCGAGTTGCTTGAGGAGGCACTTCTGCATGCAACGCTGAAAAGTGGCACCGGCATTTCTCAAGCCGAATGTCATAGTCAGGTAGCAGAAGGCTCCAAATGGCGTGATGAAGGCGGTCTTCAGGCGGTCGTCCGGGTCTAGCTTTATCTGATGATATCCGGAGTAAGCATCCAAAAAACTCAACAGCTCGCATCCGGCTGTGGAGTCTATCACTTGGTCAATCCTTGGCAGGGCAAAAGGATCTTTGGGGCAGGCCTTGTTGAGGCTCGTGTAGTCTATACACATGCGCCACTTGTTGTTCTTCTTTAGCACAAGGACCAGATTGGCGAGCCACTCTGGAAAGAAAACTTCCATGATGAAGCCGGCCGCCAAGAGCCGGGCTATCTCTTCCCCTACAATCCTGCGCTTCTCCTCCGACAATCGGCGAAGGGGTTGTCTGACTGGCTTTGCGTCTTCTCGAACGTGTAGTTTGTGCTCAGTGAATTTCCTCGGAACACCCGGCATGTCCTTGGGGGACCATCCAAAGATGTCCCGATTCTCACGGAGGAAATCGGCGAGCTCGCCTTCCTATTTGCTGTTCAGGTTTGCCCCGATGACGGCAAACCTCTCTGGATGCTCGGGGTCAAGAGGTATCTTCTTCGTCTCCTTGACCGGCTGGAAAGATCCTTGAGCGTCATGCTCCTTGGGGTCGGGGGACACGGCCGACTCTTTGCCAGCTATGGCCACGACTCGGTCCAACATCTTCTTCTCTTCGGCTATTACAAGGGACTCGGCTAGCCGGCTGCTGGCTGCTCCGCACTCAGAGGACTTCTTGTAATCGCCGACTACGGTGATGATGCCTTTGGTGCTTGGTATCTTCATCTTGAGGTATGCATACTGGGGAACTGCCATGAATTTGGCCAAGGCAGGTCGGCCAAGCAATGCATGGTAAGGGCTCTCCAGGTCCACCACTTCAAACCAAATTGCTTCCCGGCAGAAATGCTCCTTGTCCCGAAAAAGCACATCAATCTTGATCTTGCCAATGGGGGCGCAGGACAGGCCAGGTACGATGCCATGGAATACCGTCCGAGTAGGCACGAGCTGCTTCGTCTTGACATTTAGCTTTTCCAGGGTGTCATGGTACAGGATGTTGATGCTGCTCCCGCCGTCTATCAACACACGGGAGAAGCGGGCGGCGCGTCTGTCCGTTGCAAGGGTGGCTTCCAGGACCAAGGCATAAGAGCCGGGAGACGGCATCACCTCCGGATGGTCGGCCCGGCTCCAACTAATGGGCTTTTCTGACCAATGCATCTGTCCAGCGGGGTTGGCAGCGACCACGCTAACTTCCTGGCGCTCTTGGCGCTTGCTGCGCCGGTCTTCGGGCTGGCTTGTAAAGACGATGTAGGTGGCTTGCTCGTCAGGGAACTCGTCATGCACGGCTCCGACTTCGGGCCGAGCGGCCGGAGGCGGCGGGCCGGCAGGCGGAGGCGGCAAGAGACCCTCGCCCTTCTAGATTCGGGTGAGCCAATGGCACTTCTGGGTCGTGTGGTTGGACGGCTTCGCGCCGCTGTGGAACTTGCAAGGGGCATCGAGAGTCTGCTCATAGGAGAAGGCGGGCTGCCAAGCCTGCCTGCCGCCCTTGGGCTTCTTGGGCGCTGGTCGCTCTTCAGGCGGCGCGTCTTCGACTGTGGCCACCTGCCGACTGGCGGGAGGCGGCGCGGGGCCCTTGCGCTTGTGATCGTTCGAGTGGGGGAGTCGGCCGGAATCCCCAGCCGGCGTCTTTGGCGCCGGGTTGAGTACCTTTCCGGACGCGTCCACCCGAAGCTCGGTCGTCATCGAAGAGTCGGCGATGGCGTATTTGTCCGCTATGTCCAGAAGCTCGTCGAGGGTAGCCGGCTCGTCGCAGAGGAGCTTGTGCTTGAGGAGGGTGCCTTGTCGGCATCCGGCTGTGAAGTATTCTATGGCTTGCACCTCGTGCACCCCTTCACAGGAGTTGCGGAGCTCGGCCCAACGCGTGAGGTAATCGCGAGTGGACTCGGCGGGGCCTTGTATGCACAAGGAGAGATGTCTGGGCTTGGGAGCCCGCTTGTAGGTGCTGGTGAAGTTGCGGATGAAGGCTTCTGTGAAATCTAGCCAGCTGTTGATGCTGCGCGGCTTGAGGCTGTTGAGCCAGGTCCGCGCCGTGCCTTGCAGCATGAGGGGCACGTACTTCATGGCAACGCGCCGGTTGCCATTGGCTATGCTAACCGCCATGGAGTAGTCGATCAACCAATCTTCCGGCTTCACGGAGCCGTTGTACTTGGGCGTGTCTCTTGGGAGCGAGAACCCTTTGGGAAAGGGCTCGTCGCGGATGCGGGGGCCAAAACAAGGCGGGCCGACATCATCTTCTTCTTCCAGCGCCAGGGATCGCGCCAGGCGGTCGATCCGATGGCGGGCGTCGTTCTCGCCGATTCCTTCGCGGCGGCCCAGCCGGCTGCTGAGAGTCGGGTGCGCCACTGGTGGCGGGGCGGGATATCTCTCTCCACGGGGTGGAGGCGGAGGGGGGTCTCCATGCCATTCCATGGCTCGGGGATGGCCGTCCGCGTCTCGCTCGATGGAGATTCGGGTCCGGCTACGGCTGGCAGCCAGCTCTTTCTCGCGCCGCGCGAGGGTGTCGCGCGTAGCCGGCGTCCGGGACGTCGCGCCGTGATCTCGGCGCGGGGGAGGGCTTCCCGCGTGGGCGTCTGCTTCGTGCCGCTGCGCGGCTGCGTCGATCAGTTGCTGGATGCGCCGGGTCATGTGGGGGAGGTCTTGGCCTCCAAGCCGTCCAACTCGTCTACGGCCGCCTGGGCGGCACGCAAGTTCTCGAGCGGCGTGGCATAGATCGGGCAGTCGACTCCCAGTGTGTCGGCGATGACGGTGCCACGTCGCTTGACAAGGCCGGCCCGGCTCGGCCCTCCTGGGGCCGGCGTGCCGAAGGCGGTGCGGTCAGCTTCGTGCTGGTAGGCCTCAGTGAGGCGTCTTATGGAAGCGAGCCTCCGGCCCTCTGCGAGGAGGGCGAGGCAGCGTGCCTCCAGTGCTTCGTCGTCAGCATTAGCTGGGAGGTGAGCGGACAAGTCGTGGGCCGCCATGTGCGAGGCGTCGCGGGCACTCTCGTCGGCCGGGCCGCCGTGGCCGACAACCATTACTTCGGTGGTGACAGCATCGCAGCCGTCAGCTCGAGGAAGCGGGTCGTTGTAGATCGTGACGTTGGTGGGGAAGGTGTCGTAGGAGGCCGTGTCGGAGTCGACAGGCATCGGGTCGGTGGAGCCAACCGACTCCAGGTCCGCAGCGGGCTCGCTGGAGACATGGAGCTGGCCGAGAAGGTTGGCGAGGTGGTCGGTGCCCGCATCGGAGGTGAGCTCGTCGGAGATGAGAGTTTTGTCGAGGAGATCAGCGAGGCCGCTTGCCGCGCAGATGCTGGTGAAGCCTTGCAGCGCGTCGCGGCAAGCGCCATCGGGCGTGCCGGTCTAGCTACGCTCGCGGGGGAGGAATAAGGTTCCCGTCCAGAACAGGTCTCCGGACGACAGTGCACCTGGCCCCATGGTGGGCGCCAAATGTCGGGTGGTAGGTGCGACATATGCCAACGGGTGGCTTATCATTGTGGGAGCCAGTAAGACATCGCCGGTGCCTGGAAACGGGATAAGGCGAAGACATGCACGCCGGCGGATCTTACCCAGCTTCGGGGCTCTCCGTGGAGATAACACCCCTACTGCTGCTCTGCGGGGTCTCCGCATGCTCACTAGATGAATCGAGTAGCTACACAACGCTCCTTGAGCTGTTTGGTGGGAGGAGGAAGAAGGGCACGGCTAGCCTGCTTCCTCTCCTTGTGTGATGTCTAGAACTCGTAAGGGGTCGAACCCTTTGCATGGGTGCTCCGGGGGGTTTATATAGGCCTACCCCCGGGGGTACAATGGTAATCTGACTTGGCACGGGGCCCAGCCGTCTGTGACTGCGCTCGCCGGCTTCTGCGCTGGCTACTGGGGCCCGCCGACTGGTGGGTCCCGCCGGCTGCCGGCCCCTTGGTCGACAGGCAGGCCCCACTGTCCAGGGCCTGGTCGGCGGCTGGTTACTGTGGCTCCATCTGTTAGGGAACGTAGTAATTTCAAAAAATTTCCTATGCACACGCAAGATCATGGTGATGCATAGCAACGAGGGGAGAGTATGATCTACGTACCCTTGTAGATCGCAACGGAAGCGTTGACACAACGTAGAGGAAGTAGTCGTACGTCTTCTTCCCGATCCGACCGATCCAAGCACCGTTACTCCGGCACCTCCGAGTTCTTAGCACACGTTCAGCTCGATGACGATCCTCGGGCTCCGATCCAGCAAAGCGTCGAGGAAGAGTTCCGTCAGCACGACGGCCTGGTGACGATATTGATGTACTACCGACGCAGGGCTTCGCCTAAGCACTGCAACAATATGATCAAGGTGGAATTTGGTGGCAGGGGGCACCGCACACGGCTAAGGAAAGATCTCAATGATCAATTGTGTGTCTAGAGGTGCCCCCTGCCCCCGTATATAAAGGAGCAAAGGGGGAGGGGTGTGGCAGCCATAGGAGGAGTCCTACTCCCGCTGGGAGTAGGACTCCCCTTCCAATCCTATTCCAAATAGGACTCCCCAAGTGGGGAAAGAGAGAGGGGTTGGCCGGCCACCTTCCCTAGTCCTAATAGGACTAGGGGAAGGGGGGGAGGCGTGCAGCCCATGGGGGCAGCCCTTTCACCTTTCCACCAAGGCCCATGTTGGCCCATTTGGCTCCCGGGGGGTTCCGGTAACCCTCCCGGTATTCCGGTAAAATCCCGATTTCACCCGGAACACTTCCGATGTCCAAACATAGGCTTCCAATATATCAATCTTTACGTCTCGACCATTTCGAGACTCCTCGTCATGTCCGTGATCACATCCGGGACTCCGAACAACCTTCGGTACATCAAAATGCATAAACTCATAATAACTGTCATCGTAACATTAAGCGTGCGGACCCTACGGTTCGAGAACAATGTAGACATGACCGAGACACGTCTCTGGTCAATAACCAATAGCGGGACCTGGATGCCCATATTGGCTCCTACATATTCTACGAAGATCTTTATCGGTCAGACCGCATAACAACATACGTTGTTCCCTTTGTCATCGGTATGTTACTTGCCCGAGATTCGATCGTCAGTATCCAATACTTAGTTCAATCTCGTTACCGGCAAGTCTCTTTACTCGTTCCGTAATACATCATCCCGCAACTAACTCATTAGTTGCCATGCTTGCAAGGCTTAAGTGATGTGCATTACCGAGAGGGCCCAGAGATACCTCTCCGACGATCGGAGTGACAAATCCTAATCTCGAAATACGCCAACCCAACATCTACCATTGGAGACACCTGTAGTACTCCTTTATAATCACCCAGTTACGTTGTGACGTTTGGTAGCACCAAAGTGTTCCTCCGGCAAACGGGAGTTGCATAATCTCATAGTCATAGGAACATGTATAAGTCATGAAGAAAGCAATAGCAACATACTAAACGATCGGGTGCTAAGCTAATGGAATGGGTCATGTCAATCAGATCATTCAACTAATGATGTGACCTCGTTAATCAAATAACAACTCTTTGTTCATGGTTAGGAAACATAACCATCTTTGATTAACGAGCTAGTCTAGTAGAGGCATACTAGTGACACTCTGTTTGTCTATGTATTCACACATGTATTATGTTTCCGGTTAATACAATTCTAGCATGAATAATAAACCTTTATCATGATATAAGGAAATAAATAATAACTTTATTATTGCCTCTAGGGCATATTTCCTTCAGTCTCCCACTTGCACTAGAGTCAATAATCTATATTACACTATAATGATCCTAACACCCATGGAGTCTTGGTGCTGATCATGTTTTGCTCGTGGAAGAGGCTTAGTCAACGGGTCTGCAACATTCAGATCCGTATGTATCTTGCAAATCTCTATGTCTCCCACCTGGACTAGATCCCGGATGGAGTTGAAGCGTCTCTTGATGTGTTTGGTCCTTTTGTGAAATCTGGATTCCGTTGCCAAGGCAATTGCACCAGTATTGTCACAAAAGATTTTCATCGGACCCGATGCACTAGGTATGACACCTAGATCGGATATGAACTCCTTCATCCAGACTCCTTCGTTTGCTGCTTCCGAAGCAGCTATATACTCCGCTTCACATGTAGATCCCGCTACGACGCTTTGTTTAGAACTGCACCAACTGACAGCTCCACCGTTTAATGTAAATACGTATCCGGTTTGCGATTTAGAATCGTCCGGATCAGTGTCAAAGCTTGCATCAACGTAACCTCTTATGTTGAGCTCTTTGTCACCTCCATATACGAGAAACATATCCTTAGTCCTTTTTAGGTATTTCAGGATGTTCTTGACCGCTATCCAGTGATCCACTCCTGGATCACTTTGGTACCTCCCTGCTAAACTTATAGCAAGGCACACATCAGGTCTGGTACACAGCATTGCATACATGATAGAGCCTATGGCTGAAGCATAGGGAACATCTTTCATTTTCTCTCTATCTTCTGCAGTGGTCAGGCTTTGAGTCTTACTCAATCTCACACCTTGTAACACAGGCAAGAACCCTTTCTTTGCTTGATCCATTTTGAACTTCTTCACAATCTTGTCAAGGTATGTGCTTTGTGAAAGTCCAATTAAGCGTCTTGATCTATCTCTATAGATCTTTATGCCTAATATGTAAGCAGCTTCCCCGAGGTCTTTCATTGAAAAACTTTTATTCAAGTATCCCTTTATGCTATCCAGAAATTCTATATCATTTCCAATCAGTAATATGTCATCCACATATAATATTAGAAATGCTACAGAGCTCCCACTCACTTTCTTGTAAATACAGGCTTCTCCGAAAGTCTGTATAAAACCAAATGCTTTGATCACACTATCAAAGTGTTTATTCCAACTCCGAGAGGCTTGCACCAGTCCATAAATGGATCGCTGGAGCTTGCACACTTTGTTAGCTCCCTTTGGATCGACAAAACCTTCCGGTTGCATCATATACAACTCTTCTTCCAGAAATCCATTCAGGAATGCAGTTTTGACATCCATCTGCCAAATTTCATAATCATAAAATGCGGCAATTGCTAACATGATTCGGACAGACTTAAGCATTGCTACGGGTGAGAAAGTCTCATCGAATTCAATCCCTTGAACTTGTCGAAAACCTTTTGCGACAAGTCGAGCTTTGTAGATAGTAACATTACCATCAGCGTCAGTCTTCTTCTTAAAGATCCATTTATTCTCAATTGCTTGCCGATCATCGGGCAAGTCAACCAAAGTCCATACTTTGTTCTCATACATGGATCCCATCTCAGATTTCATGGCTTCAAGCCACTTTGCGGAATCTGGGCTCACCATCGCTTCTTCATAGTTCGTAGGTTCATCATGATCTAGTAGCATGACTTCCAGAACAGGATTTCCGTACCACTCTGGTGCGGATCTCACTCTGGTTGATCTACGAGGTTCAATCGTATCTTGATCTAAAGTTTCATGATCATCATCATTAGCTTCCTCACTTATTGGTGTAGGTGTCGCAGAAATAGTTTTCTGTGATGTTCTACTTTCTAATAAAGGAGTAGGTACAGTTACCTCGTCAAGTTCTACTTTCCTCCCACTCACTTATTTCGAGAGAAACTCCTTCTCTAGAAAGTTTCCGAATTTAGCAACAAAAATCTTGCCTTCGGATCTGTGATAGAAGGTGTATCCAATAGTTTCCTTTGGATATCCTATGAAGACACATTTCTCCGATTTGGGTTCGAGCTTATCAGGTTGAAGCTTTTTCACATAAGCATCGCAGCCCCAAACTTTAAGAAACGACAACTTTGGTTTCTTGCCAAACCATAGATCATGAGGCGTCGTCTCAACGGAGTTTGATGGTGCCCTATTTAACGTGAATGCGGCCGTCTCTAAAGCATAACCCCAAAATGATAGCGGTAAATCAGTAAGAGACATCATAGATCGTACCATATCTAGTAAAGTACGATTACGACGTTCGGACACACCATTACGCTGTGGTGTTCCGGGTGGCGTGAGTTGCGAAACTATTCCACAATTTTTCAAATGTACACCAAACTCGTAACTCAAATATTCTCCTCCATGATCAGATCGTAGAAATTTTATTTTTTTGTTACGATGATTTTCAACTTCACTCTGAAATTCATTGAACTTTTCAAATGTTTCACACTTGTGTTTCATTAAGTAGATATACCCATATCTGCTTAAGTCATCTGTGAAGGTGAGAAAATAACGATATCCGCCACGAGCCTCAATATTCATCGGTCCACATACATCGGTATGTATGATTTCCAACAAATCTGTTGCTCTCTCCATAGTACCGAAGAACGGTGTTTTAGTCATCTTGCCCATGAGGCACGGTTCGCAAGTACCAAGTGATTCATAATCAAGTGGTTCCAAAAGTCCATCAGCATGGAGTTTCTTCATGCGCTTTACACCGATATGACCTAAACGACAGTGCCACAAATAAGTTGCACTTTCATTATCAACTCTGTATCTGGCTTCAACATTATGAATATGTGTGTCACTACTATCGAGATTCATCAAAAATAGACCACTCTTCAAAGGTGCATGACCATAAAAGATATTACTCATATAAATAGAACAACCATTATTCTCTGACTTAAATGAATAACCATCTCGCATTAAACAAGATCCAGATATAATGTTCATGCTCAACGCTGGCACCAAATAACAATTATTTAGGTCTAATATTAATCCCGAAGGTAGATGTAGAGGTAGCGTGCCGACCGCGATCACATCGACTTTGGAACCGTTTCCCACGCGCATCGTCACCTCGTCCTTTGCTAGTGTCCGCTTATTCTGTAGTCCCTGTTTCGAGTTGCAAATATTAGCAACAGAACCAGTATCAAATACCCAGGTGCTACTGCGGGCATTAGTAAGGTACACATCAATAACATGTATATCACATATACCTTTGTTCACCTTGCCATCCTTCTTATCCGCCAAATACTTGAGGCAGTTCCGCTTCCAGTGACCAGTCTGCTTGCAGTAGAAGCACTCAGTTTCAGGCTTAGGTCCAGACTTGGGTTTCTTCTCTTGAGCAGAAACTTGCTTGCTGTTCTTCTTGAAGTTCCCCTTCTTCCTCCCTTTGCCCTTTTTCTTGAAACTAGTGGTTTTGTTAACCATCAACACTTGATGCTCCTTCTTGATTTCTACCTCCGCAGCTTTCAGCATTGCGAAGAGCTCGGGAATAGTCTTGTTCATCCCTTGCATATTATAGTTCATCACGAAGCTTTTGTAGCTTGGTGGCAGTGATTGGAGAATTCTGTCAATGACGCAATCATCCGGAAGAGTAACTCCCAATTGAATCAAGTGATTATTATACCCAGACATTTTGAGTATATGCTCACTGACAGAACTGTTCTCCTCCATCTTACAGCTATAGAACTTATTGGAGACTTCATATCTCTCAATTCGGGCATTTTCTTGAAATATTAACTTCAACTCCTGGAACATCTCATATGCTCCATGATGTTCAAAACGTCGTTGAAGTCCCGATTCTAAGCCGTAAAGCATGGCACACTGAACTATCGAGTAGTCATCAGCTTTGCTCTGCCAGACGTTCATAACTTCTGGTGTTGCTCTAGCAGCAGGCCTGGCACCTAGCGGTGCTTCCAGGACGTAATTCTTCTGTGCAGCAATGAGGATAATCCTCAAGTTACGGACCCAGTCCGTGTAATTGCTACCATCATCTTTCAACTTTGCTTTCTCAAGGAACGCATTAAAATTTAACGGAACAACAGCACGAGCCATCTATCTACAATCAACATAAACAAGCAAGATACTATCAGATACTAAGTTCATGATAAGTTTAAGTTCAATTAATCAAATTTACTTAAGAACTCCCACTTAGATAGACATCCCTCTAATCTTCTAAGTGATCACGTGATCCAAATCAAATAAACCATAACCGATCATCACGTGAGATGGAGTAGTTTTCAATGGTGAACATCGTTATGTTGATCATATCTACTATATGATTCACGCTCGACCTTTCGGTCTCCGTGTTCCGAGGCCATATCTGTATATGCTTGGCTCGTCAAGTATAACCTGAGTATTCCGCGTGTGCAACTGTTTTGCACCCGTTGTATTTGAACGTAGAGCCTATCACACCCGATCATCACGTGGTGTCTCAACACGAAGAACTTTTGCAACGGTGCATACTCAGGGAGAACACTTCTTGATAATTTAGTGAGAGATCATCTTATAATGCTACCGTCAATCAAAGCAAGATAAGATGCATAAAAGGATAAACATCACATGCAATCAATATAAGTGATATGATATGGCCATCATCATCTTGTGCTTGTGATCTCCATCTCTGAAGCACCGTCATGATCACCATCGTCACCGGCACGACACCTTGATCTCCATCGTAGCATCGTTGTCGTCTCGCCAATCTTATGCTTCCACGACTATCACTACCGCTTAGTAATAAAGTAAAGCATTACATCGCGATTGCATTGCATACAATAAAGCGACAACCATATGGCTCCTGCCAGTTGCCGATAACTCGGTTACAAAACATGATCATCTCATACAATAAAATTTAGCATCATGCCTTGACCATATCACATCACAACATGCCCTGCAAAAACAAGTTAGACGTCCTCTACTTTGTTGTTGCAAGTTTTACGTGGCTGCTACGGGCTTAAGTAAGAACTCATCTCACCTACGCATCAAAACCACAACGATAGTTTGTCAAATAGACTCCGTTTTAACCTTCTCAAGGACCGGGCGTAGTCACACTTGGTTCAACTAAAGTTGGAGAGACAGTCTTCCGCAAGCCATCTATGTGCAAAGCACGTCGAGGGAACCGGTCTCGCATAAGAGTATGCGTAAGGTTGGTCCGGATCGTCTCGTCCAACAATACCGCCGAACCAAAGTATGACATGCTGGTAGGCAGTATGACTTGTATCGCCCACAACTTACTTGTGTTCTACTCGTGCAAATAACATCAAACCATAAAACCTAGGCTCGGATGCCACTGTTAGGGAACGTAGTAATTTCAAAAAATTTCCTATGCACACGCAAGATCATGGTGATGCATAGCAACGAGGGGAGAGTATGATCTACGTACCCTTGTAGATCGCAACGGAAGCGTTGACACAACGTAGAGGAAGTAGTCGTACGTCTTCTTCCCGATCCGACCGATCCAAGCACCGTTACTCCGGCACCTCCGAGTTCTTAGCACACGTTCAGCTCGATGACGATCCTCGGGCTCCGATCCAGCAAAGCGTCGAGGAAGAGTTCCGTCAGCATGACGGCCTGGTGACGATATTGATGTACTACCGACGCAGGGCTTCGCCTAAGCACTGCAACAATATGATCAAGGTGGAATTTGGTGGCAGGGGGCACCGCACACGGCTAAGGAAAGATCTCAATGATCAATTGTGTGTCTAGAGGTGCCCCCTGCCCCCGTATATAAAGGAGCAAAGGGGGAGGGGTGTGGCAGCCATAGGAGGAGTCCTACTCCCGCTGGGAGTAGGACTCCCCTTCCAATCCTATTCCAAATAGGACTCCCCAAGTGGGGAAAGAGAGAGGGGTTGGCCGGCCACCTTCCCTAGTCCTAATAGGACTAGGGGAAGGGGGGGAGGCGTGCAGCCCATGGGGCAGCCCTTTCACCTTTCCACCAAGGCCCATGTTGGCCCATTTGGCTCCCGGGGGGTTCCGGTAACCCTCCCGGTATTCCGGTAAAATCCCGATTTCACCCGGAACACTTCTGATGTCCAAACATAGGCTTCCAATATATCAATCTTTACGTCTCGACCATTTCGAGAGTCCTCGTCATGTCCGTGATCACATCCGGGACTCCGAACAACCTTCGGTACATCAAAATGCATAAACTCATAATAACTGTCATCGTAACTTTAAGCGTGCGGACCCTACGGTTCGAGAACAATGTAGACATGACCGAGACACGTCTCCGGTCAATAACCAATAGCGGGACCTGGATGCCCATATTGGTTCCTACATATTCTACGAAGATCTTTATCGATCAGACCGCATAACAACATACGTTGTTCCCTTTGTCATCGGTATGTTACTTGCCCGAGATTCGATCGTCAGTATCCAATACTTAGTTCAATCTCGTTACCGGCAAGTCTCTTTACTCGTTCCGTAATACATCATCCCGCAACTAACTCATTAGTTGCCATGCTTGCAAGGCTTAAGTGATGTGCATTACCGAGAGGGCCCAGAGATACCTCTCCGACGATCGGAGTGACAAATCCTAATCTCGAAATACGCCAACCCAACATCTACCATTGGAGACACCTGTAGTACTCCTTTATGATCACCCAGTTACGTTGTGACGTTTGGTAGTACCCAAAGTGTTCCTCCGGCAAACGGGAGTTGCATAATCTCATAGTCATAGGAACATGTATAAGTCATGGATAAAGCAATAGCAACATACTAAACGATCGGGTGCTAAGCTAATAGAATGGGTCATGTCAATCAGATCATTCAACTAATGATGTGACCTCGTTAATCAAATAACAACTCTTTGTTCATGGTTAGGAAACATAACCATCTTTGATTAACGAGCTAGTCTAGTAGAGGCATACTAGTGACACTCTGTTTGTCTATGTATTCACACATGTATTATGTTTCCGGTTAATACAATTCTAGCATGAATAATAAACCTTTATCATGATATAAGGAAATAAATAATAACTTTATTATTGCCTCTAGGGCATATTTCCTTCACCATCTTGTTGATGTGAGCTTATTCGTGGTAAGCGCGGCTACAGTACCGCCGCCTGTCAGGCGATCACTGTAGCCTTACCGCGTCTTGTCTCCTTAATGGGGCGTCCTCTTTGAGGAAGGTGGCAAGCCGGCTGCGGGGAGTCGGCTCTGTCTTGGGCCGACTGGTGGGAGGTGTGGCCGCCTTCGGGCGTCTCTCTGCTCAAAGGGGCCCACCGCTTGTGGGCCACGCTGGCGGCCCGTCGTGGGTGATGCCAGGGTCAACATGGCAACAGTGCCGCGCCGGACGGGTCGTGCCTAGCCCGTACGGCGCACCATGCCAGGCGTGCTCCGGGATTCGGGGGTGGCAGGCTTTACTGTAGCCACGCCCTGACGCACCGCCGTTAGGTGGGTGCAAACTTTGTGGGTACGGTCTTGACCGCTTTATGGGGAGCCGGCTTCTTGGAGTCGGCCTTCTCATGGCCGGCTTCTTGGAGTCGGCCTTCTCATGAGGGCTAAAGTCGGACCGCCTTTCGAAAGCCGGCCTGGGTTGCAGCCAGCTAGGGGAAGGCGGCCCCATGTCTTGGATTTTTTTGAGAGCCGGGCGGGCTCGTAACTTTTTCAGAAGGGCCAGGGGAAGCCGGCTAGGCTACCCATGGCTATTTACTCCGACACTCCTCTTCACCTTATCTCATATTTCTCGAGATATCATTAGTTTTTACACATGGGATTACTCCCGCAAGGGTCAATCACAACAAGTGTTTTATAAAAAAAATGCATCTTGATGTTCCGTGCAATGCACGGATCTTGCTAGTACTCCTACACAAGACTAAGTTGGTGATGCTGGTGTGTCTGCCATCCGACGTTTCTGACCATTAGATCTACATCTAACGATTGTGAGGTAAGCTGTTGCCTTTTCTCACCAACATCCCACTTTTCTACCAATTTACAGAAAAACCCATAATTAGTATCTTAAAACCAACCACATCCCTCCCTGACCTCACCAAAACGGCCCAAGGAATATATTCTAATTGAAACATAATATATCTCTATTGACATATGTATATCAAAATTAGAGTGTTTTGTACCAAGTTTGTGAATAAGTGTTATTCTAATTATGATTCGTTGCAACGGACATGAACATTGCTAGTATTTCCAACGATGCATTTCTTTTCCTAGTATTCCATATTGAGTTTTCCATCAAGATATTAGTCACTCATGGTTGATATTTACTTTCAATCATGTACACATATGCACTATGTAACTAGCCTTGCTTATTAGCTTCCAAAGCTTAACTTTCACTCCTACTTACAATATGTAGAGTATTTAACAAAAAACTACCACTTTCAACCATCCCTAGGAGGAATCTATTGTACGAAAAATAGCAAAAACATACCCAAAATTTCTTAATCCATGCCAAAAACTACCTAGTACTCCTACCGATTAGGTTGGTTTATACCCTTTTACGACAGGGTTGGCCCACATGTCCGTGCTGACGAGGTAGCTTAAACCAACACATTTTGTTTGACCATTGACACGAGGGACCCACATCTGACCTTCTATCCTGTTATTCCCCCTCAAATCATTATTTTTCCTGAACATTACTTCAAACAGTAGTGATGCATGTTCGTCGGTGGCGCCAGTGATGAGCGAGTTGGCCGCCGCTCCGCCGGACGGGCCGGACGCCGCGCTGGCCTCCGCACAGGTTGGCAGGCTGGCCCGAGCGTGACTCACGAGCGAGCAAGCCGCTGCGCTGGCCTTCGCTCGAGCCAGATGGCTAGCCTTAGCGCGGCGTGCGCGAGCAAGCCGCCGCGCTGCCTTGCCAATCTAGCTAGCAAACCTTGCAGACAAGCAGCTGGACGGAGCTATCTTGGGTAGCTAGCGGCCGCGAGCGCCGGACGGAGCTGGCATCCGGGCTGCCACAACATGGGCTCCGCACCGCCGGCGGTTTTGACCTCGCCTTCTAGCTGCGTCCCATGGCCGATGATGACTAGGTGGACGGGCCGGAGGTAGGAGGTCACTCAAGGATTTTTGTTGGTAAGAGCATGTACAATGGTTGATAAGGTAGTCTTATCTTAAGTCTGCCACATATGCAAGTGGTAGTAGTTTCTTGGCATTTTAGTGGTTTCTTGCATTATTAGAGCAAGTACAATAGAGCTGAGTTAGCGGGCTATAAGAAATAAACTACTACTGCATGTTGGCTATAAGATGGGCTGTAGATGACATGGCACTGGCTTATAGCCAGCAGCTGGCTATACTATTAACCATGCTCTTAGGGGTTTCTTGTAAGGAACAATGTACGTACTACTAGCGACAAAAGGCAATTCTAGGTTGCGTTGTACTACAACGAGTACTACTAGTGGTCGCGGGAGTGTATACCTCATTTTGTGGGTTCGATCCCGGCCGAACGCACGACAGCCTTTTTAAAAAAAATAGTACTACTACACTTCGCTGCGAGCCAATATTTTAGACGGGTAGTTTGAGTTTTGAAGTCAAACGGATGTGCGGCCCCACTATCTGGGTGCACTGGATAGCCTAGCCACGTGAACGGGTTTTCCTTCCCAGCATCCCGTGGCTCGCGTGCTCGCCCTAGCCGCACCTCGCTTGCAGCTTCCAGCTAGTAGCATATTTAAACTAGCGCCTCCCAATTAAGCTCGAGGAGCCGGAAAAGCGTGGAGGGGCATTGGGAACTGTGCAATATGGCTCTGTACGTAAAGTGCTCTACTACTACTCTGTAGCTTGTGGCGTTGCATGCATGGACTTCACTCCATTATTGGATCTACTATAAAAGAAATTCCTCTTGCCGTGTTTTTTTTGAAACAGAGGCAAAAGCTTTGCTTCATCTCATTCATAAAGAAGGAACTATTAACAAAGTTCGACGAGATCCATTACACCTCCACAAAATGGAAGCGAAAAGCCTAGTCTTGCTATATCAAATAACTCAAATGTTCTGCCCCCATAGTAACCGTCGCTGATAAACAGGCTGCTAGTGTGTGCGTGAGAGGAGCGGCTGAGTAGGCCAGCTACGTGAGAGGAGCGGCTGAATAGAGCACTGAGAGTACCCACTAGGCCACTACGCAGGTGTACTTCCCCTGCATTGATAGTACAACGATGGTTCTAGAGAACAGTAGTACCCTCCACTTCCAACTGTAGCTCCTTGGCCCTGAGATTCAAGAGTTCAAAACTGGTGCACTATACTAGACTAGACTAGAAGTACAGTACATCGCACTACTAGTTGAGAAAAGTAGTACTAGTACTGCTACAGTACAAGTACGTACTCCTCCGTCACATAATGTAAGACGTTTTTTGACACTAGTTGGCGTGTACAAAAAATGGCAAAAACATACTCAAAATTTCATAATCCACGCCAAAAACTACTACCTAGTGCCAAAAATTTCTTACTAGTGCTAATATTTACAGTATAATGCAATCGCATAACGTTCCATAATCTCTTTCTTTCAAAAAAATCACTTCTGGAGAGAAGATTGCTATCTCCACACGAGCTTCTCATAGGCCAGCGCCACCTCATGCAGTCATGTGAGAGAGAGGGAGACATCCATGCAGCATGCAGAGAGAGGAGAACGCGGGCAGACAGCCAATGGGCTGCATGGGGCATTTACAGCTGCTAACTCCTCCCATCCATGCGCCAGGGGTATTTCCGTCCAGAAAGCATGCAATGAGCCCCTGCCTTGGTATCCGGGTCTGCTCTTATGCACAGAGTAAAAAGAATCGGAGGGAGTACCAGTAGTAAATAATAGCCTCACCCCTTCGTTGAGGAACGATCTACAGTTGGAAGGGACGAGGCCCTGCGGTTACTATGCTCTTATCTCCTCCCCTCCAGTTCCCCTCCCCTCAAAGAGAAGGTAGTTCGTCGCTGCTCCCATGGATTCGCCAGGCGGTTCTCCTCCTCGTCGGGGCTGGGAGACCTTGGACGACGATCCTGTGGGAGAAATCGCACGCCGCTCCGACGTCCTCACCGCCGCAAGACTCGGTGCTTCCTGCACCAACTTTTTGAAGACGCTGCTTAAACAGGCCATGCTTGTTGGTCTTCCATGCATCCTCGAGGAGAAGGTTCTTCTATGGGACAATCCGTCGAACAGTCCACCTCTCCCTGGCCCTGGTTGCACGTTGACTCCGCTAGAGTTGCCGACGTTGAGAGGTAGTCGGATTTTGTCCAATGAGCAGGTCAGTAATGGTGTTTGATCATGTAGTACATAGTTATTCCATTTCCATCCCGTAATTTCTCCACTGCCCACCATCTTATATATAGGTCTGGGTCGGTGCCAATGAAGATTGGCTTGCATACCTCCGGCCGGATACCACCATCATTTTGCACAACATCCACAGCAGTGCGGCCGTTCCGGTAGACCCCTTCTCCACCATTGGGATCGGCCTTCCGGACTGGCTGGGCAAGAATACGTATGATGATGCCTACATGAGATTGAAGAAGATAGCAATTGCAGACCCGCCGACAAACCGACGCGGCTACGACGGTTTCAATCTCATCGCGGTGTTCGACATAAGGATTGCCATCAATGCAGGAGGCAGTAACGGCAGAGATTTGTACCCCTACACGTTCGAAGATGCCGTGCGCCATCTAGGCCGCATCTTCGCGGTGACAAGCCAGGGAATTGTTTCATCTGGTTGAAATCCTATGGTACGGGAGATTACAAATGGAATGCACAAACCATCATTTGCATCCCTAACGGTACTCCATTATTTTGCAGGGACCAGTCATCCCCCGATCAAAATAAGATCACCGATCCTGGATGTGCATTTGCATCCGTGATTTGGTCTAACCTGGAACGTTGTAGCTGACTTTGGCATATTGGGATCAACTATCTTAGCAGTCGTTACCCATGGTACCACTGATGTGCAACATGGTCACATAATCTACCACGATCGGACCGTCACCATCTACCCAGGCATTCCATTTTTTAACCCTCTCGCCTTCTCTTTCATTGTTGTACTAGTAGTATACTTTGTAGTACTAGTAGGTGTACTTTTTACCTTGGAGGACGCGTATAGCTAGCTAGGCCCTTGAAGACTTGAACCCACTAGCTCCCACCATTTTTGTTTTTCCATGTCTTACTATCTCATCCATGTAGCCAAGAGTGGCTATATATAATAAGCTGGTTATTTTACTTCCTCTATACCGGAGTAGTACTATTTGCTGCATAGTATTACTGACCGCCACATTTGAGCACAACATTATTATGCATGGACCTTGACTATGTACGTCACCATGTGTCCAGATATGGGATGCCGCATGTACCAGATGAACGGCGCCGAGTTCGACCCCCGTGATGCTACGTGGGTGCCGAGGAACACTCTTGGAGAGTACTCGCTTTTCATCGGGGACAGCTACCCCATTGTGAAGCGGATGCCACCTTCCGTGCATGACACGGAAGGCCTGCCGTTCATGAAGCATGGTTGTGTCTTCAGTGCACACCGCCGGATGAACGACATGCTAGGACACGCTATCCCTGATTTATGCCGCTTCAGCTTGGATGAGTCTCCATCGTGTGGAACTGGACTAGAAAGCTGCGACAATGATTCCCGTTGCCCACCGCTATGGATCGTGCCATCCATGAAGAACACCTGGGACTGGAACCTGGAGGAGGACATGTAGCCCATCTATAACGTGTAAGTGGAGTATGGTAATTGTGAACGGTAGCGCTGTGAATATATGTAGACTAGTCGTGCACAAATTTATCACATGAGTTGGAGATGAACTTGTGTGGCATGCTGGCATTTGTCCTTTAGAATTTATTACTAGTAAATGTGTTATGTGTACGTGCAACTTGTGTGGTTGTTGCACGGGCTCCAACACGCTCTTTGAGAAAAATAGGTGGCACAACTTTGGATATACGTGACGTGGCGGCATCATACAGTAGCATCGTTCGCTATAGTTGTACTAGTACACTCCTACTAGGACGACAACTCCTATAAAACCTTGCGCTTGGCTCTTTGCCTCTTCGGGAGGTTCAACAGTTCGTACTCGTGTGAACCTTGCACTTGGCTCTTCGCCTCTTCGGAAGGTCCAACAATGATGATACTACAGTACAATATGCTTCTAGCAATCTGACACCGATTGAACTGCTGCACGTCCATCATGAGGGTGAGGATGAGGGAGAGGGAGAGGGCGATGTAGTCAAAACCCTATCCTCATCCTGCGAACCACCGCGCGCGTGGGCGAGGGAGAGGCATAGTAAGCAAGCTTCTCCTCGTTCGGCGAGTTGACGGGACACATCAAAGCAGTACTAGTACTAGTAGTAGTAGTCCATATTGCGTCCTTTTTGATTAATATGGCTTAATTTGAAACGATAAAAATACACTGGCGGTCAACGTATGTAACAGTACGCTCTTTACGGTCACTATATATAGTTTTGCGGCGATTATGCGATCACTAGCTCATCGTAGAGCACCGTATTGCACCCTATTGACCGGCCACATAGTCGACGTGGCACTTTGTTGACTGGTTAAATTGTCACCTAGTTTCTGGGTCCCACCTGTCAGTTGGTAGAGCAATGACATCAGTTAAACAAAACATTACGCAGGCGCGACACGAGTCCAACCCTTGCGCGCGAACCGCCCTGGCTGTGTATGTGAGTGCATGCATGTGTCCTCCCTCGGTCTTCCAATAAAGAGTGTACTACATGATGTACATCTACACTTCCAATGTGTTTAGCCTTTAATCTAAATCGATATTGATTGACTAATGCACCAACTTGTGCTGTAGGTATAGGCTACATGTCTATCCTTAATTACAGCATGCAACGGCCTTCATTTAATCTTCTTATCTCAATGGTCGCATGCACACATAAGTCTGCTACTTTTGGGCGTTAATTATGCCCTGGTCAATGTGTAAATCTCTAAATGTACAGTCTTTCACGGACGTAGGGAGTAGGTTGAGCACTTGAGCATGAGTGTGTGTGTTGCATCGTGTGTTGTGTGCCGCATGGGTGCGTGAGTGTTGTGTGCGTCCATGTGTATGTGTGAATGTTGCATGTTGCATGCATGCATGGGGCCTACTCCCTCCCATTGACATGTCCATTTGGCTATAGATTTCAACAAGTGACTAGGTATGGAGCAAAATGAGTGAAGTGAGCATAGAGGCATAGGGATACTGTAGAAAGGAAGTCCTCGTGATCCATTTATTCCCCATCTCGGTCAGAGAGAACTATTCAACTAGTCTTCGCGGTGAAGTGACAATACACACTGCAGCAGATGGGACACGTAATTAATAAGCTGAACCAGCGTGTTGGTGTTACTAAATCAGTTGGTTATGTTTGGTAGTCTCAATTCATTCAAAGCATGCACAGCCCACATATCTTATTGGTTGATATGCCACAAAACAAAAAATGAGAAGGGAGTTAATGTACGGTGCCTAAGTGTTTTGGGATTATTTGGTTTTCGTAAGATGACTTACACACCTAGACGGAGGGAGTAGTAGAATTGAGATTGAATGCACTTTCTTCCCCGTCTTCCACTCTTCTTCCTCCTCTCTTCTTCTTCCTCCTCTCTTCCCCATCGTCGGCCGCACACCATTTACCCCGCTCACTTCTCGCCCGCCCGCGTCATCTTCCTTGGTAGCTCGCGCGTACCATATCCCCCCGCTCACTGCTCGGCCACACGAGGAGAAGCTTCTTTGCTCGCCCGCCCGAATCCACTTCCCCGCTGGCTCGCAGGCACCGAAAACCCCAATGGTAGAACCAACTGACACGTAGAGCCACGATTGGAATTCCCTCCCCGATGTTCCCTTGGAGCAGATCTGTAGTCATATGGACCTACTCAGCACCGTCCGTCTGGCCGCATGCTCGATGTCTTTGTACCGTCTACTCGTCTGCAACCGGCCGGCTCTTTTCAAGACACCCTGCTTGCTGATGCCCGATCCTTGCAGGTAGCCCAGACACCGACTTGATGATCCTACGGAGGTTGCCGTGGTGCCCCTCGACATGCTACCACTACCCATCCACCTGTCCTTCATGCGCGGCCACTACTGGGCGGGCATGAAGGCCAACTAGATCGTCCTCATCCACCACACCGGTAGTCCGTGGCGTCTCGTGGATATCTACACCCAGCGAGAGATCACCCTTCCATCGTTGGATACCACCGCCATCGAGCCTCGCGGCCCGCCGGACACTCCTACCTACCACGCATGAGATGCATCAAGCTTTTGGCTCGACCTCTGTTTGCAGAAAGTTGTAATCTGCGAAGTGCCCACACCATCAGAAGACTACATGGATTACAAGCTCATTGCCTTGTTCAACAAGGGATTAGTCTATCTGGAATCCGGTTGCCATACATGGTTATGGCTCATCATCAATCCTGTTGAGGAAACATTTTTGTCTGATGCTATAGTGCACGATGGCATCGTTTACGCGGTCGACGCACAGATTGGCTACCTATATTGGTGGAATCTATCATTGTGTAATTGTTCTATCTCATCTCATCTTTACCTTATGAATACGACTGCCTGTTCGTTTGTTACAAATTTAGAATGCATAGCATGTCTATAACCACATCATTGCTATATGTTCCTCTCATTTCCTAGTTTTTTATGTCCACACATGTTATTGTTAGAGTTGATATGAGAACAATTGGCATCTAATGATTGTTAGAATACATATTATGAGCATAACATCATGATTGCTATATGTTACTCTCGTTTACAAGATTTTTATAACAACGCATGTTAATGCTTAGAGTTGATATGAGAACAGTAGTAGTAAGTGCTATGGTAGAATATGAGTAGGCGCTGTCATAGCTGTTTTCCTCTCATTGTTACATGATGTTTGAACCATGACATATTGCTAGAATATGAAAGACATTGGCTTATTTTTTTTAACTTGGGGTATGATTATGACCACGGCATTGCAATTCTCTGTCTATGATATGTGTCACTTTTATAATAATCTTAATTCCACACATACTCTAAACATGATTGTTTATTTTTGTCCTTTTGGTCTCCAATTTGAATTGTTGTAGCAAACGCAAATGCACTGGCCTTCATGATTCCAGGACCTGGAATCATACCAGCCGATGGGTGGTGGTTTATCGCTCGTTCAGCTGACAGCGGTCATTTGATGCTCATTCGCATGTACCAAATTGACCAAACCATTACATCAAACCACATGCAGTACAATGTGTGGGGCATTCGTGACATTGATGGCTATGGCTGCTTCGTGTTCGAGAAAGATCTCAGCTCCATTGGGCCAGGCGTATTCAACTGGAGGCGGGTTTACAGCCTCGGCAACCACTCCTTGTTCCTCGGGCTCAATTATCCGATCATCCAACCAATCATCGATCATATCACCGGCGATGATTACCGTGTTATGCAACTTCCATTTGCGAGGGGGGGCTGTGTTTACACATCATACCATGGGTTTCATGAATCACCATATCCAGAGATTCGTCGACACAGCTTGTTGCCAGATAATCTTCAGTGTGTGAAAGGCATCAAGCTTCCATGCGATTGATGGCTTTCGCAAACCCGACATGCGGCGATGTGGTTCATGCCAACAGCAAATATGCACAACTTGATTCGTGCTGATATCTAGACTGAGCCATGTATTCTGCTGCTGTAGCACGACCCTCTTTTGTTGGATATTATGTACTATTGTTAGTTTGAAGCACTCCTCTGGTTTGAAGGATAGATACCTTCCTGGGATCAAGTGCATCCTAACTCACCTGCGTAGGATGTACTGATAATGATGATGGAGATGCTATGCAGAAGCCATATATATATCAGTTAGGCTTCAAGTGCGTACTTGTTAGTTAAACCTATGTATAAATCGTGACACTAAATACGACTAGTGAGTAGTACAGTAGCAGTACTAGTATACGTTGGTCAAATTATTCATCATGTCCACACATTAAATTGATGTGACAACACGCTGCGCGTGAGGTGACACAAGAATCCCGACGGCGTGTTCGGGTATTCTGGACTTCAGATTTGGAGTACCACTTATCTGTCGACATCTTTCATCATTCACTTAAAACAGTCGATTGATCATACATTGAGTACCATATAACTGGAGTTACCGATGCAAGTCGAAGAAGGATTGGCCCGTGCTGCCGGCTGGCGTCAAGTTCGATCCCGCGAACCAGGAGCTGATCAAGCACCTTGAGGCCAAAGTGAGTGCTGACAGCGCGAGATTTCAGTCTCTCATCGATTTGTTCATACCAACCATCGACAGCGAGCACGGCATATGTTACACCCAACCTGAGAAACTTCCAGGTAAGACACCAATCGGCCATCTACTTGCACAAACATATTCCTTTGTTTATAGCTCTATTTTTCTTTTTAGACGCAGACCTGGTGAAGCCATTACAATTTGATAGTTAATAAAAAGTGAAACAAGTGACTGCAACATGCCAAGGATGTTATGAAAATGCCAACTAGGTACACTAAAACCTGTATTCCGCAATACTGCAGGTATCACACTGAGTGGCCTAAGGAAGCATTTCTTCCAGCACAATTCCAGGGCGTTCAAAAGGGGCGCGTGGACGCGTTGCAAGATACAGTCGGAGTGCGGCATGCACGCGATGTGGCACAAGACCGGCAATACCTTGCCGGTGATGGTCAACGGCCGGCAGACGGGCAGCAAAAAAGGTTCTGGTGCTGCACACCAACAAGAACTTCGACCAGCAGAGGACCAACTGGGTGATGCACCAGTACCACCTCGGGGACCTGGAGCAAGAGAAGGAGCGGGAGCTGGTCCTCTATAAGATTTTCTACCAGACGAACACTAGGGCCAGGAGAAAAAAAGATTATAAGTTAGTTTGGTATTGGTAGTTGTACTACCTTGTCGTCCGCAAGTTGGTATTGTTGTTAACGATATTTTGGTATGAACTTGCATTTGCTTCCAACCATCATGCCGAGGGTCGACGTGGATATAAAGTTGAATTGTTTGTTTTGAAATGAATTTTCAGGCACCTGATTTTTATTTGATGGGTAGCATAAGCACCCGCCGTTCGAATTCCCAGTTCTCCAATTTTTTCGAAACAAGTGCATGCACTTATTATCATGATAAAAAAACAATATCCGTGCTGCATCCCAGTTATCAGTCTATACTTGCAGAATTCTCTCGTTTATTGAGCACGTATATTGTTTTTTCAGGTCGAGCAAGTTTCAAATGGGATGTAGATTGCCCAGGGTTGTTTTGTTTTTAACAGGCCTAGCCCATGACAACAACGGGGCACAAAGATCCCGCAGGTATCTACTGGCCTCTGGCCCGCCAGCGTTAGTTATATTTTGTCTTACAACATCCGCAGGCAGTTTTTTTTACTAATCACACACAAAGCCCAGTTCTATTTTCCTCTTGAAACGCATGTCCTACATCCGTTTTCTAATCTCTACCTATAGTTTTACTAGTTCATATACATGTATCACTATATTGAAAACACATAAAATTCCCTTTTCATATTTACATCCTTATTTTTTTGTTTTTTCCCACCCAGCGCTGATTTTTTTACCACTGGTTTTCCCTTAAACCAACTAATTTGTCCCACATCTTATTTGCTTACAAAAACAAAACGATTTTTTTGGTAAATCAATAAGTTCTTAAAAAATGTTTATCATTTCGGGATTACAACAGTTCGGACTCCACCGAAATATGCAAAATAAGGTTGGACTTTTTGACCGTGGTCCTGGGCAGAAAATGGGCTGTAATAAATTAATTAAGAATTAGCAAACGGGCTACAAATTATAAAAAATAGCAAATGGGCTTTATGTTGTCTACCACAGATTTGGAGGCTGACTTGTGGGCCTACTAAGTTCATGCGTACACAAGGTTTCTCAAAAAAGAAACTTAGTCAACAATCATCTCTACTAGCGTCAGACCGTTAGATGTCAATCTAACGGCAATCGTGCTTCTTCAGTCTCTGATCTTCCTGCCCCAGCCACCCAAACCAGCGCCGTCGGAACCGCCTGCTCCCGCCTCCCGTGGCCGGCAGTGCTGCCGGGAAGGCCTCACAGCCCCATCATACTCGCATCCCTAGCCTGTCTATCCCTCTACTCAACCACACCTCCTCTTATTTTCTGGCAAAGGCAGCCGAACCAGTCAACCCTCGTACTCTCCACCGCGTGGGCAGCCACTGCCGTGTCTTCCCCGGCTACGTGTCATTCCCTTCGTAGGCCACGCTGATGACCCACAAGTATAGGTGATCTATCGTAGTCCTTTCGATAAGTAAGAGTGTCGAACCCAACGAGGAGCAGAAGGAAATGATAAGTGGTTTTCAGCAAGGTATTCTCTGCAAGTACTGAAACAAGTGGTAACAGATAGTTTTGTGATATGATATTTGTAACGAGCAACAAGTAACAAAAGTAAGTAAAGTGCAGCAAGATGGCCCAATCCTTCTGTAGCAAAGGACAAGCCAGAACAAACTCTTATAATAGGAAAAGCGCTCCCGAGGACACATGGGAATATCGTCAAGCTAGTTTTCATCACGTTCATATGATTCGCGTTTGATACTTTGATAATTTGATATGTGGGTGGACCAGGGCTGGGGTGCTGTTCTTACTTGAACAAGCATCCCACTTATGATTAACCTCTATTGCAAGCATCCGCAACTACAACAAAAGTATTAAGGTAAACCTAACCATAGCATGAAACATATGGATCCAAATCAGCCCCTTACGAAGCCCTTACGAAGCAAGCATAAACTAGGGTTTAAGCTTCTGTCACTCTAGCAACCCATCATCTACTTATTACTTCCCAATGCCTTCCTCTAGGCCCAAATAATGGTGAAGTGTTATGTTGTCGACGTTCACATAACACCACTAGAGGCTAGACAACATACATCTATCAAAATATCGAACGAATACCAAATTCACATGACTACTAATAGCAAGACTTCTCCCTTGTCCTCAGGAAACAAACGTAATACTCACAAAGCATATTCATGTTCATAATCAGAGGGGTAATAATATGCATATAGGATCTGAACATATGATCTTCCACCAAATAAACCAACTAGCATCAACTATAAGGAGTAATCAACACTACTAGCAACCTACTAGCACCAATCCCGGACTTTGAGACAAGAATTGGATACAAGAGATGAACTAGGGTTTGGAGATGAGATGGTGCTGGTGAAGATGTTGATGGAGATTGCCCTCTCCCGATGAGAGGAGCGTTGGTGATGACGATGGTGATGATTTCCCCCTCCGAGAGGGAAGTATCCCCGGCAGAACAGCTCTGCCGGAGCTCTAGATTGGATCCGCCAAGGTTCCGCCTCGTGGCGGCGGAGTCTCGTCCCGAAAAGTTCCTTCTTATTTTTTTCTCAAAGACTTCATATAGGAGAAGATGGACGTCGGAGAGCCACCAGGGGGCCCACGAGGTAGGGGCGCGCCCTAGGGGGCCCCACCCTCGTGAGCAGGGTGTGGGCCCCCTGGCCTTCATCTTTGGCGAGGATTTTTCTTTATTTGTTTTAAGATGTTCCGTGGAGTTTCAGGACTTTTGGAGTTGCGCAGAATAGGTCTCTAATATTTGCTCCTTTTCCAGCCCAGAATTCCAGCTGCCGGCATTCTCCCTCCTTATGTAAACCTTGTAAAATAAGAGAGAATAGCCATAAGTATTGTGACATAAAGTGAAATAACAGTCCATAATGCGATAAATATCGATATAAAAGCATGATGCAAATGGACATATCAACTCCCCCAAGCTTAGGCCTCGCTTGTGCTCAAGCAAAAAGCCAATAACAATAGCCAATAACAATAAATATGTCCTCATGTTTAGAGGTAGAGGCGTCGATAAAAATAAAATACGGACATGACGACATCATGATTATTCTCATAGCAGCAACATATATAGCTTTTGTCATATGATTACTTATGTTCAAGTGATGATCTATTCACAATGCAAAAGTATAAATCATAAACCTTATTGGGCTCCGACAAACTATAATCTCAGTCATTGAAGCAATTGCAATTTATCATAACATCGGAAAGAGTCTATGTCAGAGCTAAAAAGCAAGTCCACATACTCAACTATCATTTAGTCCTCCATAATTGCTAACACTCACGCAATACTTGTGGTTACGGAGTTCTAATCAGACACAGAGAAAGATATGGGCTTATAGTTTTGCCCCACAACCTTTAACCTCAAGGGTAATGTCAACAATAATGGTTCATGCTCCCCTACATCCAATTAGATATATATATATCATGTTCTTTCCAACATGCTGAGCTTGCCAAAGGATAAAATGAAAAAGAAAAGGTGAAGATCACCATGACTCTTGCATAAGGTAGAAGATAATAATAAAGGACATGGCCTTCGCAGAGGGAAGCAGAGGTTGCCATGCGCTTTTATGGTTGGATGCATAAAATCTCAATGTGAAAGAACATCACTTTATATTGCCCCTTGTGATATGAACCTTTATTATGCAGTCCGTCGCTGTTATTACTTCCACATCACAAGATCATATAAAGCTTATTTCTCCCACACCAATCAATCATACATATTTAGAGCAATTTTTATTGGTTTGCACCGATGACAACTTACTTGAAGGATCTTACTCAATCCATAGGTAGATATGGTGGACTCTCATGGAAAAACTTGTTTAAGGGTATTTGGAAGCACAAGTAGTATTTCTACTTGGTGCTGAAAATTTGGCTAGCATGAGGGGGAAAGGCAAGCTCAACAAGTTAGAGGATCCATGACAACATACTTTATCTCAGATATAAGAAAGACATAACTCATTACGTTGTATTCCTTGTCCAACATCAACCCTTTAACATGTCATATTTTAATGAGTGCTCCCAATCATAAAAGATGTCAATGATAATATATCTATATGTGAAAACCTCTCTTTCCTTATTACTTCCTATTAATTGCAACAATGACCAAAGCTATGTCTACCAACTCCCAACAACTTTTAGTCATCATACTCTTTCTATGTGAAGTCATTACTCTCAATAAGATCAATATGAACTCTTTGTTTCTTTTTATTCTTTTTCTCTTTTCTTTTATTCACCCAAGATCATGGAAAAATAATCAAGCCTTGAATTAACACTAATATTTATTATATATAGCTCACGGACTCGATTACAAAGAGAGATCATAAAGCAAACTCAAAACTAGATCATGCCATAAACTTTATTCTACTAGATCAAGATACTACTAATAGGATCGAACTAAGAAAAACGGTAAAGATAGGAGTTGTGATTGTAATACGATACCGGGGCACCTCCCCCAAGCTTGGCAGTTGCCAAGGGGAGTGCCCATACCCATGTGATTATATCTCCTTTGTCGGTGAAGAAGGTGGTGGCGACGGATAATCGCACGTCGAGCGTAAGAGGTCCTCCAGCTTGCGAATAATGCCCTTGAGTGCAACAATATGCTCCTTCAACAAAATATTTTCTTGTGTGAGATACTTGTTTTGTATACGAGCTAACTCAATCATCTTGAAAGCTTCGATCTCAGTTGGGGTAAGAAGGTTATGATCAAGTTGGAGGGTGTCCTTCGCTGCTGGAGCTTGATCCTCCGTGGCCTTCTTGATCCTTTCATCCTTGTTGACCTTTGTGGGTTCTTCCCTCTTCAGATCTATCTTCATTAGCCAAGCATTGATGTCACCATTGTTGGAGGAGGGAGACGACATGATGCCTAGCCTGGAAAACCCTGACAGAAAATAGCTTGAAACAAGAACAAAGGAGGTTTGCGTGATACGGGGGTCAAAACCTTCGGGAGATTATATAATGAATTTTTACCGACCAAAATACGTAACGTGCAAGAAAACAGAGTCCGGAAGGCACACGAGGTGCTCACGAGGTAGGGGGCGCACCCAGGGGGGTAGGGCGCACCCACCACCCTCGTGGGGCCCTTGTGTCCTTCCAGGACTGCTACTTATTTTTCTATTTTTCTAAATATTCCAAAACGGAGAAATATTGCCTTCAGAATTGTTTTGGAGTCGGTTTACTTACCGTAACATATACCTATTCCTTTTTGGAGTCTGAAACATTCCAGAAGGTGTCCCTTATGTATTCCTCCGGGGTTACGGTTTCAACAATATTGGTTTCAACATTTATGGGATTACCTGAGATATGATGTTTGATTCTTTGACCATTTACCACTTTCAGATTTGTGCCCTCGAAGTTGTTGATCTTTATGGCACCGAAACGATAGACCTCTTCGATAACATAGGGGCCTTCCCATTTAGAGAGAAGTTTTCCTGCAAAAAATCTTAAACGAGAGTTGTATAGCAATACATAATCAGCTACATTAAACTCATGCTTTTGTATCCTTTTGTCATGCCATCTTTTAACTTTCTCTTTAAACAACTTGGCATTTTCATAAGCTTGGGTTCTCCATTCATTAAGTGAGCTAATATCAAATAACCTCTTCTCACCGGCATGTTTAAAATCATAATTAAGCTCTTTAATAGCCCAATATGCCTTATGTTCTAGTTCGAGAGGTAAGTGACATTGTCGGTGTCAAAACCGGCGGATCTCGGGTAGGGGGTCCCGAACTGTGCGTCTAGGCCGGATGGTAACAGGAGACAAGGGACACGAAGTTTTACCCAGGTTCGGGCCCTCTCGATGGAGGTAAAACCCTACGCACTGCTTGATTAATATTGATGATATGGGTAGTACAAGAGTAGATCTACCACGAGATCGAGGAGGCTAAACCCTAGAAGCTAGCCTATGGTATGATTGTTGATGTGTATGTTGTCCTACGGACTAAAACCCTCCGGTTTATATAGACACCAGAGAGGGTTAGGGTTACACAAAGTCGGTTACAATGGTAGGAGATCTTCATATCCGTATCGCCAAGCTTGCCTTCCACGCCAAGGAAAGTCCCTTCCGGACACGGGACGGAGTCTTCAATCTTGTATCTTCATAGTCCAGGAGTCCGACTGAAGGTATAGTCCAGCTATCCGAACACCCCCTAATCGAGGACTCCCTCACTAGCCCCTGATCCAGGCTTCAATGACGACGAGTCTGGCGCACAGATTGTCTTCGGCATTGCAAGGCGGGTTCCTCCTCCAAGTACTTCATAGAAGATTTTGAACACAAAGATAGTGTCCGGCTTTGCAAAATAAGTTTCCACATATTGCCATAGAGAGAATAATATTTACACCAATCTAATCTGCTGACGTATTCCGTAGCATGTCACACCACGGCCAAGCCTTTATCCGAGTCGTTTCATTATCCCACCTCAGTGCGTCATGCGAGGCGGTTTCCTTGGCACGTCTTGTTAAAGTAGAGATCGTGTCCCCTTATCCCAGGATTCTCATCAATACGGGCGTGGGTAACCCAACCGCGCCATTGATTACGGCGCTTGGAGATAAGTGAGTTTTACCAGGCTGGTGGGGACATGTAGTTGCGTCCACCCATATAAGGGGATAAGGATCCACCTTTTCACCTACGCCTTCTTCCTATTTCGCCTATCCATTATTGCGTACTTGAGCTCCGGCGCCCAAGTCCGCACTCCCCACCTCAACCTTCTCCAGCCATGTCCGGAGCGGGAGGCAAGTGGATGGTCTCCTCCATCACAGAGGGACACATCAAAAAGCTGAGGAAAGCCGGATACCTGTCTAACGACATCGCGTACCGGCTTCCCGAAAAGGGGCAGCTCATCCCCACCCCTAGGCCCCATGAGAGGGTGGTGTTGCTCCCCCATTTCCTCCACATACTGGGCTTCCCTCTCCACCCATTTGTCCGGGGGCTCATGTTCTACTACAGCCTGGATTTCCACGATCTGGCCCCGAACTTTGTCCTCAACATCTCGGCGTTTATCGTCGTGTGCGAGGCCTTCCTCCGCATCCGCCCCCATTTCGGCCTATGGCTCAAGACTTTCAACGTCAAGCCGAAGGTGGTGCGCGACAACTAGGCGGAGTGTGGAGGCACCATGGTGGGCAAGATGGCCAACGTCCTATGGCTCGAGGGATCCTTTGTGGAGACCCTGAAGGGGTGGCAATCGGGGTGGTTTTACATCACCGAGCCGCGCGACGCCGAATGGGTCGCACCCGCTGAGTTTCGATCCGGACCCCCTACGCGGCTCACCTCCTGGAAAGAGATAGGCCTATCATGGGGTAAGAAGGGAGAGCTGACCAGACTCCAAACATGCGTCCAAACCCTGGTAAACAAGAAGCTCAAACTTGTCAACGTAGTCCAGGTTATGCTCATCCGCTTGATCCTCCCATGTCAACAACGGGCTTTCAACCTGTGGGAATTCGACCCGGCGCGGCACCAAACTCTGAGCAGGCTCTTCGACACGACGTACGAAGATGCCTGGAAGGTGCTTTTCAAGGGCGCCGAGGCTCCCGCATCCGCTACCGAGGATCGCGGATTCAGTGCGCAGCGTCATGCTCTCGCGATAAACTGTTTTTTTCCTTTTACAAGGTATCATTTTTTCATAGTTTGACTCCATGCGGGATCTAAACTCCCTTACCCTTGATAGGATTGGCAGGTGACATCCGGACAGATCAACTGTCCGGCTCCTTTGTCCGAAGGCCCAGCGGACGCTCGCCTAGCGAAGCTGCTGGTTCCGGCACCCTATGTGGTGCCGAAGAAGAAGGCCGCAAAAAAGGCCGCGGGGACTCGAAAGAGTGCCCGGCGCCAGGAGGTGTCGGATCCATCATTCGACGGTTCCGAGGCGCATTCCTCCCGTGAAGACGAGGAGGAAGAAGAAGAGACCTCTCCCCCTCTAGCGGGGGCAGAGAAGAAAAGGAAGGCCGCCCTCTCGGGGGAGGCCGAAGGGTCCAAGAAGGGGAAAACCCTTCCTCAGAAAAGGAAGGCCGCCCTCTCGGGGGAGGCCGAAGGGTCCAAGAAGGGGAAAACCCTTCCTCCGGATTGCTCCACCGACGCCGACGGCGGCGGAGAGGAGTGGCAGCCCAGGGCCAAGCCCCTGGCAAAATCGTAAGTATCCGAATACCAGAGTAATTCATAGTATTCGCTTATTGCAAAGCTTTCCCTTACGTCGAATATGTTTATGCAGCCCACCCAAAGACCGTCTCAACGCATCGTCGAGCGGCTCACTGGACTCGTCGGATGTGAACTCGCTTCCAACGGCTTCCTCCCCCTGCCCTACGGATGACACCGAAGTGTTGTCCCAACAGGTTCCAAGCCGGGAGGAGGTGGTCCTGGAGGTGCCGCAAGGCGACCTCCCGGACTCCAGGAGTAAAGGGGATGAAACCCCCCAGGTCTCCAAGTCCGGCTCTAGGCCGGACACTGCTCCGGAACCTTCAGAGGTTCTAGAGTCCGGCGGGGGACCTCCTTCCAAGAGAAGCAAGTCCGCGATGCCGGTGGCCCCCGTCCAACCGGAGGCGCCAGACAATATGTTGGAGGCGCTCCAAGGCGCCTCCATCGACGAGGAGCACTGCACTATTATGAGTGCGGTGGTCCAGAAGGTTCAGTCCGCCAAGACCGGACTGACTGAAGCTTGTACTAGCCTTTTAACCGGCTTTGAGGTAAGTAAAGAATGTGTAAATAATATTACCGCATATACAGTAGCCCCTGATGCTCTGTTTGGCGTTCGGGAGGAAAAGCCGAATAGAGGATCAAATAAAATTCGCAGGAGTCTAACAAAAATGAGTCAATATGCATGTGCAGGCTTCTCTGCTTGCGTTCGCCGCACTGACTGCGGAAATGGACACGCTAAAGCAGAACCTCGAGCGGTCCGAGCAAGAGCTCGGGCATGCCAAGAAGCAGCTCGAGGACAATGAAGGTGAGAAATACCTTTTTTTAAATATATATAAAAAGGTGCAATTGCAAAGAATGACAGGATTATCGTGGCTATTGTAGGGGCCACGTCTGAAGTGGAGACCCTTAAGCAAGCGCTGGTCAAGGCCGAGAAGAGGGCGTCCTCGAAGCGCACCGAGCAGGAGAAGTATGAGGCCGAGGTTGTCAAGGTGCGGCAAGCTCCAGGCTCTCATGGAAAAACATGAGAATTTGGAGCTTGACTCGAAGACGCAAGCGTCTGTGCTCGCGGTGGCTATTGAAAATGCCAAGTCTGCCAAGGCCGAATCCCAGAAGACCCTCCAGGAGTTGGCTGAGGTGAATAAGATAGCGGTGGGTAAGGCATTCTTTATGCAAAGCAAACACATAAACGTGAGTTACTTGTTACTTACCCGAATCCGGAGCTCTCCAGGAGCGTTCGCAGATCTTCCCCGGAGTGTGTCCGATGCCGCTGCATTCTATCGAGCCGAGGAGGGAAGCTCGACGGAGAAGGTGTTCTGGTCTCGGTACGCTGAGGCCGGACACCCCGTGCCCCTAAGCGACCAGCTGAAGCAACTGGTCGAGCTCCACAAGGTGGCCGAACAGGCCATGAAGGGCCTCATTGTTCGGCTGTGGCCTGGAGGGGCTCTGCCTGGGAGCTATTTCGGGCTGGTGCGGCGGCTGGTGGAGGCCTGTCCAAGGCTCGAAGTCATCAAGCGCTCCGTCTGCATTGAGGGTGCCCGTAGGGCCCTTGCCCGTGCTAAGGTGCACTGGGGCAAGCTGGATGCTGAGAAGCTTGTGAAGGACGGGCCACCGCCGGGGAAAGAGCATCGCAAGCCCCCGAGAATTACTATAAGGATGTTCTGAAGGGTGCCTGCCTTGTGGCGGATGAATGTTCTAGGGATGTAATTTTTGAGTGAAACTTGCTCGTTTTGTCTTGTGCACTGAAAACTTGTTTATATGCGCTAAGCAATGCTGTTGGAATTTAAAATATTACCTTCTGTGCAGCTGTTTATCAATTCTGAGAGATGGCGAGTCGTCGGCTTCTGCCCCCGTGCCGCTAGTGCTGGGGTGTTCGGGGATAAACCTGAGCGCTCTTTTTCCCATGTTTGGGTCCTTCGAGGGAGACGCTCAGCCCAACGAACAAGGCAATCGGACTATAATGCGTGAACACTCTCACTTAGCCATAGAATTCTATAATTTTAAATTTCGGCAAAGCCCCTGGTATTCGGAAGACCGAGTTCGGGGCGCTATCCACGCCTTGGCCGGACAGAGCCGGCTCCTCGCCCTAAGCGGCATGAGTCTTTAGGGACTCAAAAAAACCTCTCGAACAGCGACCAGCTCTCGCTTCATCATGACAGTCAGTTTTAGCTTTCTCCACTGAGGTGCTCGACCCAGCTCAACTAGGGCACAATCGCAGTGGTTCTCCTAGTGCTACCTTAGCCGATATAGCGGAACGTAAGGCACCAAAACATAGGAGCCGGGCAAACCCAACTATTGACCCGAGACATGATTCGGAGCCGATGCATATAATGCTACAAGTTCGGGGTGCCGCACTTGTTAAAGTGTTCGGACTTCTTACACCATATTGAGGGGTACTAAAGCCCCTGGCGTATTTTGGCCGTACCAACGTGTACGGGTGCAACATGTCATTAAGGAACATATATAAAGAAAAAAGGTAATGCAAAAATAGACGAAAGGTATGCATTGTTTATTAAAAAGGGGTGCTATCAAGGTAGAACGATACAAGTAATGCGATAAGTGGAAGGTTGGACTAGTTAACATGTCCGTTCCAGGGGCAAGCTACGGAATAGTATGCGGAACAGGTATACTGCTCGTGATAGAGACCACCTGGGAGTTCCGTAATGCGGCGTGGCTTGTCTTCTTCCCTGGTTCTTGCATCGTTTGTGCGGCAATTGAACCGCCGAACAGGCCTTCCGAAGGATGGAGTCCTGAAAGTAAGAGAAAATTAAAAAATCGGCAGCCCCTGGTACGGTTTAAGCCGTGTTTTGGGCGTGCCATGATGGTGCCCCTCCCCCTGTGCCCATGGTATCTCTAGAGCGTAGTTATGTACGCGAAGTACTGGCGTCGCCTTTTTGCGAGGGTTGGGGTTGGGGCCGCATTACTACGCTTGCTCGGATCGTGCCAGGCAGTCTTGTTGTAGGTTACTCCGGGCATGCTTGACGGTGTCCGGTCGTTTAGTGGCCGGACTGAAGAACTGCCTGGAGAGGCTGCTTTGTACTTCCGCTGCAAGGGCCGCCATGTGCTCCTCCGTTCGGAGGGAGCGTTCGGTGTTTCCATTGACCGTAATTACTCCTCGAGGGCCTGGCATCTTGAGCTTAAGGTATGCGTAATGCGGTACCGCATTGAACTTAGCGAATGCGGTTCGCCCGAGCAGTGCGTGATAACCACTACAAAACGGGACTATGTCGAAGATTAACTCCTCGCTTCGGAAATTATCCGGGGATCCGTAGACCACTTCAAGTGTGACTGAGCCTGTACAGTTCGCCTCTACACCTGGTATTACGCCTTTAAAGGTCGTTTTGGTGGGCTTAATCCTTGAGGGATCTATGCCCATTTTCTGCACTGTATCCTGGTAAAGCAGGTTCAGGCTGCGGCCGCCGTCCAAAAGGACTCTAGTGAGATGAAATCCGTCACTAATTGGGTCTAGAACCAATTTGGCGAATCCGCCATGACGGATTCTAGTGGGATGGTCCCTTCGATCAAAGGTGATCGGGCAGGAGGACCATGGGTTGAACTTTGGGGTGACTGGCTCTACCGCGTATACGTCCCTTAACGCGCGCTTCCGCTCCCTTTTGGGGACGTGGGTTGCGTATATCATGTTCACCATCCGCACTTGTGGGGGAAAACCCTTCTGTCCACTGTTGTTCGGCGGCCGGGGCTCCTCGTCGTCATCGCTATGCAGCCCCTTGTCTTCATTTTCAGCGTTTAACTTGCCTACCTGCTTGAACACCCAACAATCCCTGTTGGTGTGATTGGCCGGCTTTTCGGGGGTGCCATGTATCTGGCACGAGCGGTCGAGTATTCGGTCCAAACTGGACGGGCCCCTAGGATTCCTTTTGAATGGCTTTTTCCGCTGACCAGATTTAGAGCCTCTGAATCCGGCATTAACTGCCATATCCTCAGCATTGTCGCCGTTAATGCGGCGCTTCTGCTTGTTGCGACGCGACCTGCCACTACTGTCCCTGGTGTCCGAATTACCAGGGTTCTTGGTCATATTTTTGCTACGAGCAAGCCAGCTGTCTTCTCCCGCGCAAAAGCGGGTCATGAGTGTAGTGAGTGCTGCCATAGATTTCGGCTTTTCCTGTCCAAGGTGCCGGGCCAGCCACTCGTCACGGATATTGTGCTTGAAGGCTGCTAGGGCCTCAGTGTCCGGACAGTCGACTATTTGATTTTTCTTTGTTAGGAACCGTGTCCAGAATTGCCTGGCCGATTCCTCTGGCTGCTGAATTACGTGACTTAGGTCATCGGCGTCTGGGGGTCGCACATAAGTGCCCTGGAAATTGTCGAGGAATGCGGCTTCCAGGTCCTCCCAAGAACTGATTGATCATGTTGGCAAGCTGTTAAGCCAATGCCAAGCTGGTCCTTTTAAGCTTGAGTGGGAGGTATTTGATGGCGTGGAAATCATCGCCGCGGGCCATGTGGATATGAAGGAGATAATCCTCGATCCATACCGCAGGATCTGTTGTGCCATCATATGATTCGATGTTTACGGGTTTGAAACCCTCGGGGATTTGATGATCCATTATTTCGTCTGTAAAGCAGAGTGGGTGTGCGGCGCCTCTGTACTGGGCTATATCATGACGTAGCTCCAATGAGCCTTGTCTACTGTGTTCGGCCCCGCCGAATTTGTGGCCGGCGTGACGGTTACCGTCTCGAGCCGTGGGGCGCCCACGCGATCCGTAGATCGATCTTGTTTGCCTTGCCTTGTCCTCCAACATGTCTCGTAAGTCCGTCCCATATTCCCATGCCTTGGTACGGGGTGCGGCTTGAGTGGAGGGCCGAGAGGCCTCTCTGTCGGCGCTTAGGCTGTTTCTTGGAGGGGTCATCCTCCACTGTTCCATGCCGGCGCTTAGGCTGTTTCTCGGAGGGGTCATCCTCCGCTGTTCCATCGCCATCTCCCTCTTTTGGGGTGTCCACCATGTATATGTCATACAACGAGGTGGCTTTCCAGGGCCTAGTAGGTGCTGGTTCTTCATCATCTCCTTCATCGGCGTCCATACCGTCGATGTCTTCAGAGTCGAAGTCGAGCATGTCGGTTAAGTCGTCGACAGTGGCTACAAAGTGGGTGGTGGGTGGGCTTTGGATTTTTTCATCGTCCGTGCCCCAACCTTGCTGACTGTACTCCGGCCAGGGCTCTCCTAATAAAGAGAGAGAGACTTCAGTGACTTCAGGATATCGCCGAGAGGCGAGTGCTGAAAGATATCCGCGGCAGTGAACTCCATGATTGGCGCCCAATCGGATTTGATCGGCAGGGGCGCGGAGGGTTCGGAGTCTGGAGAGGAGTCCGGCTCCTTGGAGTCACGAATCTTGCAGAGTACGGGGCTGGTGTTTGGCTCAATCGCCGTTGGGGTCGCAGCCCCCGAGGTGGCGTCCAACCGCCCATCCTCGATCGGTGCAGTTGGCTCTGAATTAATGGTTGGAGCTGACGCGAGTGCGGCCTCCAGGGCACTGTTCGGTGGCAGAGTTAAATCATGCTCGTCGTGACAGTGCGGCGCGCTCGGCAGTGGCTCGAATCCGTCAAAGATCAAGTCCCCGCGCGATGTCAGCCGTGTAGTTTAAACTTCCAAATCTGACCTGACAGCCGGGGGCGTAGCTTTCGATCTGCTCCAGACGGCCAAGCGAATTGGCCCGCAGTGCGAAGCCGCCGAAGACGAAGATCTGTCCGGGGAGGAAGATCTCACCCTGGACTGCATCGCTATTGATGATCGTAGGAGCCATCGAGCCTGATGGCGACGACACAGGGGAACTCTCAATGAAAGCACCAATGTCGGTGTCAAAACCGGCAGATCTCAGGTAGGGGGTCCCGAACTGTGCGTCTAGGCCGGATGGTAACAGGAGACAAGGGACACAAAATTTTACCCAGGTTCGGGCCCTCTCGAAGCTATCCTATGGTATGATTGTTGATGTGTACGTTGTCCTACGGGCTAAAACCCTCCGGTTTATATAGACACCGGAGAGGGTTAGGGTTACACAAAGTCGGTTACAATGTTAGGAGATCTTCATATCCGTATCGCCAAGCTTGCCTTCCATGCCAAGGAAAGTCCCTTTCGGACACGGGACGGAGTCTTCAATCTTGTATCTTCATAGTCCAGGAGTCCGGCTGAAGGTATAGTCCAGCTATCCAAACACCCCCTAATCCAGGACTCCCTCAGACATGCTTTTCCATAAACCATTTTATACGGAGACATACCCATAGGATTTTTATATGCAGTTCTATAAGCCCATAATGCATCATCAAGTTTCTTGGACTAATTCTTTCTAGACCTATTAACAGTCTTTTGCAAAATTAATTTGAGATCTCTATTGCTCAACTCTACTTGACCACTAGACTGTGGGTGATAAGGAGATGTGATTCTATGATTAACATCATATTTAGCAAGCATTTTACGGAAAGCACCATGAATAAAGTGTGAACCACGATCAGTCATTAAATATCTAGGGACTCCAAACCTCGGGAAAATAACTTCCTTAAGCATTTTAATAGAAGTGTTATGATCAGCACTACTAGTTGGAATAGCTTCTACCCACTTAGTGACGTAACCAACAGCAACTAAAATATGTGTGTATCCATTAGAGGCAGGAAAAGGTCCCATATAATCAAAGCCCCAAACATCAAACGGTTCAATAACAAGAGAATAATTCATAGGCATTTCTTGACGTCTACTAATATTACCAATTCTTTGACATTCATCACAAGACAAGACAAACTTACGGGCATCCTTGAAGAGAGTAGGCCAATAAAAACCAGATTGCAAAACCTTATGTGCAGTTCTATCTCCAGCGTGGTGTCCTCCATAAGACTCGGAGTGACACTTGCGTAGGATCTGTTCCTGTTCATGCTCAAGTACACAACGTCTAATAACACCATCTACTCCTTCCTTATAAAGATGTGGTTCATCCCAAAAGTAATGTCTTAAATCATAGAAAAACTTTTTCTTTTGCTGGTATGTGAAGCTAGGTGGTATAAACTTAGCAACAATATAATTAGCATAATCAGCATACCATGGAGTACTACGAGAATACATATAACATTTAATTGTTCATTAGGAAAGCTATCATTAATAGGTAGTGTGTCATCAAGAATATTCTCTAGCCTAGACAAGTTGTCTCCAACGGGGTTCTCAGCTCCCTTAATATCAACAATATGCAAATCAAATTCTTGTAGCAAGAGAACCCATCTAATAAGTCTAGGTTTAGCATCTTTCTTTTCCATAAGATATTTAATAGCAGCATGATCAGTTTGAATAGTTACTTTAGAATCAACAATATAAGATCTGAACTTATCACGGGCAAATACAACTGCTAAAAGCTCCTTTTTAGTAGTAGCATAATTTCTTTGAGCATTGTCTAGAGTCTTACTAGCATAATGAATAACATTTAATTTCTTATCAACTCTTTGCCCTAGAACAGCACCTATAGCATAATCACTAGCATCACACATAATTTCAAAGGGTAGGTTCCAATCAGGTGGCTGAACGACAGGTGCAGTGACTAATGCTTTCTTAAGTATTTCAAATGCTTCTACAGAATCATCATCAAAGACAAATGGTATATATTTTTGCAATAAATTAGTCAGAGGCCGGGAAATTTTTGAGAAGTCCTTAATGAACATCCTGTAAAATCCGGCGTGACCAAGGAAACTTCTTATACCTTTGATGTCCTTGGGACATGGCATCTTTTCAATAGCATCGACCTTGGCTTTATCAACTTCAATACCTCTTTCAGAAACTCTATGCCCCAAGACAATACCTTCATTAACCATAAAGTGGCACTTTTCCCAATTCAAGACAAGATTAGTTTCTTCACATCTCTGCAAAACTCGACAAAGATTGCTCAAGCAATCATCAAAGAGGAACCATAGACAGAAAAGTCGTCCATGAAAACCTCACAAATCTTTTCACAAAAGTCAGAGAATATAGCCATCATGCATCTTTGAAAGGTAGCAGGTGCATTACATAAACTAAAAGGCATACGTCTATAAGCAAAAGTACCAAAAGGGCATGTAAAAGTATTCTTTGATTAATCTCTAGCCGACACGGGTATTTGAGAGAAACCAGAATAACCATCTAGAAAGCAATAGTGTGTATGTTTGCATAATCTTTCTAGCATTTGATCCATAAAAGGTAAGGGGTAATGATCTTTCTTAGTAGCTTTATTTAATTTGCGGGAATCAATTACCATCCTATAACCTCTGATAATTCTTTGTGGAATCAATTCATCTTTATCATTAGGAACAACAGTAATACCTCCCTTCTTAGGGACACAATGGACAGGACGTACCCACTCACTATCAGCAACGAGATAGATTATACCTGCCTCCAAAAGCTTGAGTATTTCTTTTCTTACCACTTCTTTCATTTTAGGATTCAGACGTCGTTGAGGATCACGAACTGGTTTGGCATCTGCTTACAAATTTATTTTATGTTGACATAGAGTGGGACTAATGCCCTTAAGATCATCAAGAGAATATCCAATAGCAGCACGATGCTTCTTCAGAGTTTTCAATAATCTTTCTTCTTCATGCTCTGAAAAGTTAGCACTAATAATAACAGGATATATCTTCTTTTCATCAATATAAGCATATTTAAGATTATCAGGCAAAGGTTTAAGCTCAAACACAGGATCTCCCTTGGGTGAAGGAGGATCCCCTAAAATTTCAACAGGCAAATTGTGTTGCAGAATAGGTTCCTATTTAAAGAATACTTCATCTATTTCCCTTCTTTCATTCATGAACATATCATTTTCATGGTCTAGCAAATAGTGTTCTAAAGGATCACTAGGAGGTACAGCAATAGAAGCAAGACCAATAATTTCATCCTTACTAGGTAATTCTTCCTCACGATGTTGTTTAATAAATTTAGAGAAATTAAACTCATGAACCATATCATCCAAGCCAATAGTAACAACATTCTTTTTGCAATCTATCCTAGCATTAACAGTGTTCAAGAAGGGTCTACCAAATATAATGGGACAAAAGCTATCTTGCAGAGAAGTAAGAACAAGAAAATCAGCAGGATATTTAGTGGTCCCACAAAAGACTTCAACATCTCTAACAATTCCAATTGGTGAAATAGTATCTCTATTGGCAAGTTTAATTGTGACATCAATACCTTCTAACTCAGTAGGTGCAATTTCATTCTTAATTTCTTCGTATAAAGTATGCGGTATAACACTAGCACTCGCACCCATATCACATAAGCCATGATAACAATGATCTCCTATTTTAACAGAAATAACAGGCACGCCTACCACAGGTCTATGTTTACCTTTATCACAAGGTTTAGCAATTCTAGCAGTTTCACCTTCGAACTGAATAACATGCCCATCAATATTATCAGACAAGAGATCTTTAACAATAGCAATATTAGGTTCTACTTTAACTTGCTCAGGAGGTGTATAAGTTCTAATATTGCTTTTACAAACAACAGTTGAAGCTTTAGCATGATCCTTTAATCTAACAGGGAAAGGTGGTTTCTCAACATAAGAAGTAGGAACAATAGGATCATTATAAGTGACAGTCTTTTCTTCAACTTTAATAGGTGCAGCTACTTTTACTTCTATGGGAGGATGATATTTAAACCACTTCTCCTTAGGGAGATCAACATAAGTAGCAAAAGATTCACAGAAAGAAGGTACTATCTCAGAGTCAAGTCCATATTTAGTGCTAAACTTACGGAAAATATTGGTATCCATAAAAGATTTAACACAATCAAACTTAGGTGTCATACCTGACTCCTTACCTTCATCGAGGTCCCAATATTCACAGTTGCGTTTAATTCTATCCAATAAATCCCATCTGAATTCAATAGTCTTCATCATAAAAGAGCCAGCACAAGAAGTATCGAGCATGGTTTGATTATTATGAGAAAGCCAAGCATAAAAACTTAGCATTATTATTTCTCTCGAGAGCTCATGATTGGGGCATGAATATAACATTGATTTAAGCCTCCCCCAAGCTTGAGCGATGCTTTCTCCTTTGCGAGGCCAGAAATTATATATATAATTGCGATCACGGTGAACAAGATGCATAGGGTAATACTTTCGATGAAATTCCAGCTTCAATCTTTTATAGTCCCATGATCTCATATCATCACATAGGCTATACCATATAAATGCGTCTCCATTCAAAGATAAAGGGAAGACCTTCTTCTTAGCAACATCATCGGGTGTACCTGCAGGCTTAAATAATCCACAAACTTCATCCACATATATTAAGTGATCATCAGGATGCTTTGTTCCATCTCCTGTAAAAGGGTTAGCTAGCAGTTTTTCCATCATACCTGAAGGAAATTCAAAAGGAGTTTCATTTTCAATAGGTTCAGTAGGTTGAGGAGCAACTCTTTGCTCTACTGGACAGGGTGAAGATACCCCGAACAAGCCCCAAAGAGAATTACTTTCCATAGTAACAAGTGATAGTAAATTTCAGCACACTATATAAATTTTTCCTTACCAAATTCCACCTACCAAAAGCGCTACACTCCCCGGCAACGGCGCCAGAAAAGAGTCTTGATGAACCACAAGTATATGGGATCCATCATAGTCCTTTCGATAAGTAAGAGTGTCGAACCCAACGAGGAGCAGAAGGAAATGATAAGCGGTTTTAAGCAAGGTATTCTCTGCAAGTACTGAAACAAGTGGTAACAGATAGTTTTGTTATAAGATAGATTGTAACGAGCAACAAGTAACAAAAGTAAGTAAAGTGCAGCAAGATGGCCCAATCCTTTTGAAGCAAAGGACAAGCCGGAACAAACTCTTATAATAGGAAAAGCACTCTCGAGGACGCATGGGAATCGTCAAGCTAGTTTTCATCACGTTCATATGATTCACATTCGATACTTTGATAATTTGATATGTGGGTGGACCGGTGCTTGGGTGTTGTTCTTACTTGAACAAGCATCCCACTTATGATTAACCTCTATTGCAAGCATCCGCAACTACAACAAAAGTATTAAGGTAAACCTAACCATAACATGAAACATATAGATCCAAATCAGCCCCTTATGAAGCAACGCATAAACTAGGGTTTAAGCTTCTGTCACTCTAGCAACCCATCATCTACTTATTACTTCCCAATGCCTTCCTCTAGGCCCAAATAATGGTGAAGTGTTATGTAGTCGACGTTCACATAACACCACTAGAGGCTAGACAACATACATCTTATCAAAATATCAAACGAATACCAAATTCACATGACTACTAATAGCAAGACTTCTCCCTTGTCCTCAGGAACAAACGTAATTACTCACAAAGCATATTCATGTTCATAATCAGAGGGGTAATAATATGCATATAGGATCTGAACATTTGATGTTCCACCAAATAAACCAACTAGCATCAACTACAAGGAGTAATCAACACTACTAGCAACCTACTAGCACCAATCCCGGACTTTGAGACAAGAATTGGATAGAAGAGATGAACTAGGGTTTGGAGATGAGATGGTGCTGGTGAAGATGTTGAGGGAGATTGCCCTCTCCCGATGAGAGGAGCGTTGGTGATGACGATGGTGATGATTTCCCCCTCCCGGAGGGAAGTATCCCCGGCAGAACAGCTCTGCCGGGGCTCTAGATTGGATCCGCCAAGGTTCCGCCTTGTGGCGGCGGAGTTTCGTCCCGACAAGTTCCTTCTATTTTTTTCTCATCGAAAGACTTCATATATGAGAAGATGGACGCCGGAGAGCCACCAAGGGGCCACGAGGTAGGGGGCCCGCCCTAGGGGGGGCGCACCCCACCCTCGTGAGTAGGTTGTGGGCCCCCTGGCCTTCATCTTTGGCGAGGATTTTTCTTTATTTGTTTTAAGATGTTCCGTGGAGTTTCAGGACTTTTGGAGTTGCGCAGAATAGGTCTCTAATATTTGCTCCTTTTCTAGCCCAGAATTCCAGCTGCCGGCATTCTCCCTCCTTATGTAAACCTTGTAAAATAAGAGAGAATAGCCATAAGTATTGTGACATAAAGTGAAATAACAGTCCATAATGCGATAAATATCAATATAAAAGCATGATGCAAAATGGACGTATCACTCGCCGTCGTCCACCGCCCTGGTGCTCTCGGCGCGGCGTGGTCAACGATGTCCATCCAATGGCCGTAGTGCTTCTTCAACCTTTGGTCTTCTTGCCCCAGCTGCCCAAAGCAGCGTCGGTCGTGCTGCATCCTCCTGACTCCCGTGGCCGGCTGTGCTGCCGCGGAGGCCTCACCGTCCCCATACTACTCCCACCGCTGGCAAGGCCATCCCTCCACTCACCCACTCCCCCTGTTATTCTGCGGCGACGGCAGCCTCACACCGCAGTCGAACCAGTGAACCCTCGTACTCCTCTCCGTGTGGGCATCCACTTCCGCGTCTTCCCCGGCTCCGCGTCATCCCCTTCCTAGGCCACATCGTCGTCCACCGCCGTGGTGCTCTCAGCACGGCGTGGTCAATGTGGTCAACGACCGACTTCGATCGGAAGAGTACTGTACGTCAAGAGGCTGATAGCTGGGTCCACGGCAGCCGCAAGGAAGTGCCTCCTTATTACGAGCAAAATAATTATTCCTCCACCTGACAGCAGGGACCCACCGGACGGGCCACCAGTATTCGCGGAAAAAACGTTTCCCCCCTGACTGCTGGGACCCACCGGACGGGCCACCGTATTTCGCAAAAAAAAACGTTTGCCACTGACTGCTGGGACCCACCGGACGGACCACCGTATTTCGTGAAAAAAACGTTCCCCCCCGCTGTCAGCTCGGACCCACTGGAAGTGCCTCCTTATTACGCATAGAAAAATCAATACTCCCCCTGCTAGCTGGGACCCAACCTGGTGGGAGGCTGACTTGTGGGCCTACTAAGTTGACAAGGATGGAGGGCATTGTCAACTTAGTCAATATGAACGATTCTAGCTCCAGTGACCGTACGATGTCCATCCAAGGGCCGTAGTGCTTCTTCAACCTCTGGTCTTCTTGCTCCAGCCGCCCAAAGCTGCACCGGTCGTGCCGCGTGATCCTGCCTCTCGTGGCCGGTTGTGATGCCACGGAGGCCTCACCGCCCCCTACTACTCCCACCGCTGGCCCATGCTATCCCTCTACTCACCAACACCCCCTGTTATTCTGTGGCGACGGCATCCTCACGCCGTAGCCGAAACAGTGAACCCTCGTACTCCTCTTCGCGTGGGCATCCACTGCCGCGTCTTCCTCGGCTCCGCGTCGTCTCCTTCCTAGGCCTCGCTATCGTCCACCGCCTTGGTGCTCTCGGTGCGGCGTGGTCAATGTGGTCAACGACCGAATTCCATCGAAAGAGTACTCTACGTGGAGAGGCTGACAGCTGGGTCCACGGCCACAGCCCAGTTTTTTTGTGATTTGCCAAGTCGCTTTGTCAGGCCTGTTGGGCTGCAAATCTTTCAAGACGAGGAGAGCTTCATTCGGCTGGCCGAGAAAATGGCCCATCAGTAATGAGAAATGGGCTGTACATTTTTAAAACACATCAAACCGGCAATTAGTTTAAAATATCTTTTTTTTTCATTTCGAGATTTTAAATTACATTATTTTTTATGCGTGGAGAATTTGTTGGATTTTATATTGATATACATTTATTTTTAAAATCAGTTTGAATGTGAGTCGAAATTTCGGGATTAAGAACAGTTCGGACCACACCGAAATATGCAGAATTTCGTTAATTTTTTAACCGTGGCCATAATATGGGCTGTAATGCTAACAAAAAGAATATGGGCTCCAAAAAAACCTTAAGAATTAGCAAATGCGCTGTAAATTATTAGAAATATTGGCAGATGGGTTGTATGTTGTTTTCCACAGATTTGAGGCTTTCCTAAAAAAAGGTTAACGCACAAGCAATGACTGTTGGATGTCCATCAAACGGCCGTCGTGCTTCTTCAATCTCTGCTCTTCCTGCTCCAGCCACTCAAACAAGCGCCGGCGGGACTGCCTGCTCTCTCCTCCCCGCGGCCGACTATGCTGCCGCGCAGGCCTCACCGCCCCATCGTACTCCCATCGATGGCCTAGCCTTCCTCTACTCACCCACACCTGCTGTTATTCTCCGACGAAGGCAGACGAACCAGTAAACCCTCGTACAGTCGTACTCTCCTCCGTGTGGGGAACACTGCCGAGTCTTCCCTGCCTCCGTATCGTTCCCTTCCTAGGCCTCGCGGTCGTCCACCGCCCTGGTGCTCTCGGTGCGGCCTGGTCAATGTTGTCAACGACCGACATGCATCTAAAGTGGACTGTACGTGGAGAGGCCGACAGCTAGGTCCACGGCCACACGCAAGGAAATGCCTCCTTATTACGCGCAAAATAATGATTCCTTCACCTGACATCAGGGACCCACTGAAAGGGCCTCTGTATTTCGCGAAAAAAACGTTACCACCGCTGATAGCTCAGACCCACCAGCTATATCTTCGCATGCAAGGAAGTGCCTCCTTATTACGCTCAAAAAATGAATACCCCCCTGCTAGGTGGGACCCACCTTGGTGGGAGGCTGACTTGTGGGCCTACTAAGTTGACGGGGACGGAGGGCTTTGTCAACTTAGTCGATATGCACGATTCTAGCTCCAGTGACCGTACGATGTCCATCCAACGACTGTAGTGCTTCTTCAATCTCTGGTCTTCTTGCTCTAGCCGCCCAATCCAGCGCCGGTCGTGCCTCGTGCTCCGGCCTCCCGTGGCCGGCTGCGATGCGGCGGAGGCCTCACCGCCCCCTACTACTCCCACCGCTGGCCAGGCCATCCCTCTACTCACCCACACCCTCTGTTATTCTGCGGCGACGGCATCCTCACACCGCAGCGAACCAGTGAACCCTCATACTCCTCTACGCATGGGCATCCACTGCCGCGTCTTCCCCGGCTCTTTGTCGTCCCCTTCCTAGGCCTCGCCGTCGTCCACCGCCTTGGTGCTCTCGGCGCGGCGTGGTCAACGTGGTCAAGGAACGGCTTCCATCGGACATGGACTGTACGTGGAGAGGCTGACAGCTGGGTCCACGGCCGCAGCAAGGAAGTGCCTCCTTATTACGTGCAAAATAATTATTCCTCCACCTGACAGCAGGACCCACCGGACGGGCCATCGTATTTCGCGAAAAAAACGTTTCCCCCTGACTGCTGGGACCCACCAGCTACATCTTCGCACGCAAGGAAGTGCGTCCGGGCAAAAAAAAACAAAACGATTCACCCCCCTGACTGCTGGGACCGACCAGCTACATCTTCGCAGGCAAGGAAGTGCCTCACAGTAGGGACCCACCTGGTCGAAGCGTACGTAGCGTTGTCATTCTAGTCGCGAACGTGTACGTACATACTGGTTGATGTAGAGGCGCGCACGTGTCGTAGTAGAGGCGCGCACGTGTCGTAGTAGAGGCGTGCACGTAGCATGTACACGTACGTCCAGCGGCCAGGGTGCGAGAAAGACAATACGGCCACGTATGTGTACATACGGGCGGGGTCTCGAACGCCTACTCGCGCATACGTATGGCCAGGGCTCGTGTACATGGCTCGGTCAGAACGGAGAAACAGCATCGTTGTCGTGTTCATGAGGAGGCAAAGGAATGTGTCGTGTTCATGGGGAGGCAACGGAATGCGCCGTGTTCATCGGGAGGGCTTGGACGGAACAGGCGATGGAAACGAGGCCTCGCATACCGCAGAACAGAGGAAACGGCCTTGTGTTCGACCGGCCACGTTCGAAACGGGATCCCGTTCATCGGGAGGGGTCTGGCGTACCGCAAAACGGAGGAAATGGACCTCCTACGGTCGAAACGGGGGTCCTGTTGATCGGGAGGGGTGTGGCGTACCGCAAAACGGAGGAAACAGACTTGTGTTGGAGTGCTATGGTCGAAACGGGGGTCCTGTTCATCGGGAGGGGTGTGGCGTACCGCAAAACGGGACTCCACGGGATACTGTTCATCTCCACCGTCAACCTCCTCCAGCCTCCACGGGCTCCTGTTCATCCAGCCTCCACCGCGCGCTACTCCACCGGCTACTATTCAACCACCCCTCCACCGTCTACTGTTCATCCAGCCCTCCACACGACGTGGTCCTGTTCAACCACCCCTCCACGGGCACCCCTCCATCGTCTACTGTTCATCCAGCCCTCCACACCACGGGGTCTTCTTCAACCACCCCTCCACCGTCTACTGTTCATCTAGCCCTCCACACCACGGGGTCCTGTTCATCCACCCCTCCATGGGCACCCCTCCACCGTCTACTGTTCATCCAGCCCTCCACCACACCACGAGGTCCTGTTCATCCAGAGGCAACGCCACCGCTCACTATTCATCCAACCCCCCTCCCCCGCAACGCTCACTGTTCATCCCATCGATTGGCTTCAGTTAGCAGCAATAGCGAAGGAATCGCTCGATCGGGTTCAGTTAATAGCCATCGATCGATCGCTCGGGTTCAGTAACGCGTAGCCTGCAGTGCAATCGCTCAGGTTCAGTTAGAGCCCAATGCCTCGTTCGGGTTCAGTTAGAGCCAACACCTTGCACACACGCGTGTACGTGTACGAGAGAAACGCGCATCACTAGGCCCCCGACCTCCCACCGTAACCGGGAACTCCCTGAAATTTTCCTCCCCCTCGCTTCTACCATGATTTTTTCCGTCATGGACGGCCCAAAGAATGTCATGCAGCTGCGTCTCCGGCCCGCCCAGGACGAAAAGCCCATTTTCTGTCATGATTTTTTGTCATAGAAGTAGGAGCCCACCACATCTATGATGATACCGGGTTTTGTCACAATTATCGTCATAGAAGTGTCATATGTATGACAGAAAAAAATTTCGTTCGGCCCAAAATGTCACGGATGTGTCTTTTTTCGTAGTGTCACCTCTCGACAGAGGCAGAGGACATGGCGCTATCCGGACACGCGCGACTGTCCATGCGTGGATCTCGCCCGTGTCGACCATCCGTCGGTGCCCCGAGACGGAGAAGAGCATCCCCACCCCCTGCTAACCCTAGTGCCCCCTTTTCCCTCTCTCCCTCGCTTGTTCCCCTCGTGCCACCATGCTCTCTCTCCCGAGCTCAGCGTCGTCGCGCCAAAACCGTTCACCGTGGCCACCGAGCTCCTCTCACAGTGCTATCAAGTCAAGAAGGTCCACCGTGCTCCACTTCATCTCTCTACGAAGAACGCCAGCCGGGAAGCACTTGTTCGTCGCCAGTGTCATCGTCTTCAACCTTCGAAGCCGACCACCGCTGCCTTCGATTCACCACAACTAGGACATCCCCGAGCTTGCCATCCACTCCAGGAGCCGTGCCTCCTCCGTCTGCATTGACTACGCCAACGCATCTGCCGGGATCGCCACTGCATTGACGCCATGATGCTATTCTTCAACCTCGGTTGCCGGCACGCCACCGCTCGAGCCACTCCATTAAGACACTCTCCGGCTCCCCTAAGCTCCCTACCGGCATCGCTGTGAACCTCCAGCCCTCCACAGCCTTTTCCCCCTCCTCCCCGTTCCCTCAAGCATCAGTTGCCATTAGCGTCATGCGTAGCTACGCCCTTGCCGCGTTCGCCGTGAGCCCTCCGCACGCACTTGCTCACCCGCGGCCTCCCTCTCGTTGATCGTTGCCTCCTTCTAGCTGTGGCTCCTGCTCTGCTCCTCCCGCGCTGCCTGCTGCAGCCCGTGCTAGGCCGGGCCCGTACACTTCCCAGGGCTCCGCCGCTAGGGCCTTGCCGCGACCAGGCGCGCCCCCGCGCTGGCTCCGCTACAGCCGCCTCCGCTCGCTGCGGGCCGTCGCTGCAGCTTGGCTCACCCGTGCCGGCTCGCCGGCCATGCCGCGCATGCCCCTTGCTCACCCTGCCCGCAGCGCACCCCTGGTCGCCCGCCCGCGTGCTGCCGCCGGCACCTGCTGCTGTGCCCGTGACCACCTCTGCCCCGTTGCTTGCTTCCTGTCGCCCATCCGCTCGCCGCTACGCCCTCCGGCGGCCGCCGACGGTCGCCCCGCGCCTATCGCTGCCGCGCCGTCCACCTCCGGCCGCGGCGCCCGGTGGGTTTCCCCCGTTGCCCGGCGGCCTCGCCCCGCTTCCCCTGGTCGGGCTTGGCTCCCCCCACGCGGGTTGCTCCCTTAACCGCTAGCACCCGCCTCGCTATGGCCCCCTGGGCCTATGGCAAGCGGGGCCCATGCCGTAGAAAATGTAAAAAAATAAATATAAATTTACTTAATTAAATGATTAATTATCTCAATTAATTCTATTTAATAAACTAACTAGTTAATTAACTAAGTAGTCTATGACAAGGGGCCCCCACCCCTATTGACCAGTCAAACTTTGACTGATCAACTAGGTCCCCATGTCCCATTATCAGCCTCTGATGATTCTGCTGTGTACACTTAACAATTCCACTTTTATTTTCGAATTAAAATAATTATAGAAAATGGTTAAAAGTTTGAAAATTAATATAAAATAAACTATAACTCGGATGGAAAAACTTTGTACATGAAAGTTGCTCAGAACGATGAGACGAATCCGGATACACAACCCGTTCGTCCGCCATGCATCCCTAGCATCGCGAACATGCAACTTTCCCCCTCCGATTCATCTATATGAAAATGCGAAACACCAGGGATATTTTCCCGGATGTTTCCCCCCTTCATCGGTATCACCTCATACCGTGTTAGGGCACACCTAGTACCGCTACTTGTCATGTCATGCATCTGTTTGCATTGTATTCATTGTTTCTTCCCCCTCTTCTCTCCGGTAGACTACGACACTGACACTGCTGGTGGTGCCTCGATCGACTATGCTGTTGACGACCCCTCTTTCTTGCCAGAGCAACCAGGCAAGCCCCCCCTTGATCACCAGATATCGCCTACTCTTCTCTCTAGTGCTTGCATTAGAGTAGTGTAGCATGTTACTGCTTTCCGTTAATCCTATTCTGATGCATAGCCTGTCATTGTTGCTACAACTATTGATACCTTACCTGCAATCCTAAATGCTTAGTATAGGATGCTAGATTATCATCAGTGGCCCTACATTCTTGTCAGTCTGCCATGCTATACTATCGGGCCGTGATCACGTCGGGTGTTGATCACGGGTATATACTACACATACATACTATACATGTTGTGACTAAAGTCGGGTCGACTCATTGAGTACCCGCAAGTGATTCCGATGTTGGAGGCTGAAGGGGCAGGTGGTTCCACCTAGGTAGTGGTGGGCCTAGGTTCCCGACGGCCCCCGACTATTATTTTGAGGTGGAGCGACAGGGAAGGCGGAGACCACCTAGGTGAGAGGTGGGCCTGGCCCTAGTCGGCGTTCGCGGTTACTTCAAAATAACACGCCTAACAAGATCTAGGTATTTGATCTGAGTCTGTCCACTGGCCTATACGCACTAACCAACTACGCGGGAACAGTTATTGGCACTCGACGTTGTGGTATCAGCCGAAGCCTTCTTGACGTCAGCGACTGAGCAGCGTGCGCCGGGTTGGACTGGAATGCATGCTCTTGTATAAGGGAGGCTAGGTCTGCTCACCGGCTGCGTTCGCAACGTGCAGGTGTGCAATGGGCGATGGGCCCAGACCCCTGCGCCATAGGATTTAGACCGGCGTGCTGACCTCTCTATGGTGCCTAGGTAGGGCTGCGACGTGTTGATCTTACAAGGCCAGGCATGACCTAGAAAAGGGTGTCCGGGCAAAGGGGATCGAGCATGTTGGGAAATGTGGTGCACCCCTGGAGGGAAGTTAATCTATTCGAATAGCCCTGATCTTCGGTAACATGACGACTTGGAGTTGTACCTTGACCTTATGACAACTAGAACCGGATACTTAATAAAACACACCATTCCAAGTGCCAGATACAACCAGTGATCGCTCTCTCACAGGGCGACGAGGGGAGGATCATCAGTTAAGATTATGCTATGCAATGTTACTTGGTGAACTTACCATCTACTCTCTTCTTCTGCTGCAAGATGGAGGTTACCAGAAGCATAGTCCTCGATAGGACTAGTTATGCCCCTCTTATTCCGGCATTCTGCAGTTCAGTCCACATATGATACCTCTTTTCCATTTTATACCAATGCATACATATGTAGTGTAGCTCCTTGCTTGCAATTACTTTGGATGAGTACTCATGGTTGCTTTGCTCCCCCTTTTCCCCCTTTCTATACCCGGTTGCTACGACCAGATGATGGAGTTCAGGAGCCAGAGGATCCCGAGGATGATTGTACATGGAGTTCGACTTCGAGGAGTAGTTAGGAGGTCCCAGGTAGGAGGCCTTGCCTTTTCGATCGTTGCTACTTTTGTGCAAGCCTTCTTAAGGCAATCTTGTTTAACTTATGTCTGCACTCAGATATTTTTACTTCCGATGACTCTTGTGTTTTCGAGCTTATGTATTCGAGCCCTTGAGGCCCTTGGCTTGTAACATAAAACTTGTATTATTTATATTTGTGTCTAGAGTTGTGTTGTGATATCTTCCTGTGAGTCCCTGATCTTGGTTGTACACATTTGCGTGTATGGTTAGTGTACGGTCAAATCGGGTGCGTCACACACTTGGCACTATGTCAATAGGTTAGTACCAAAAAATCATATAAAATGATTATAAAACATCCAAGTTTGAGAATATAACAGCATGGAACAATAAAAAATTATAGATACTTTGGAGACGTATCAGCACCCCCAAGCCTAACTCCTACTCGTCCTCGAGTAGGTAAGTGATAAAACATATTTTTTGATGTGGAATGTTGTCTATCATGTCATATCATATTCTTTTCTTTATAGCATGGACAATTGGACTTTTAGTTGTTCAAAGCAATAGTCTAGTTTTGACATGATCATTTAGATACTAAAGCATATCAACAAGCAACCATGTCTTTCAAAATATTAATGCTAAAATAAGCTATCCCTAGCCCATCATGCTCAAACATTGATCCATTAATGAAACACACTCGAATATTAGCTACACCCAATACTTAGGTACGATCATATTGCTTCCTAGTTGGTGCTTTTATAAGAGAAGATGGAGACTCAAATTCAAAAATAAAAATGGCATAAAGTAAAAGAAAGGCCCTTCGCGGAGGTAAGTAGGGATTTGTAGAGGTGCCAGAGCTCAAAGCAAAAAACTTAGAGACAAAAACATTTTGAGAGGTGTGTCCATCCCACCAACGAAAACGACTTAGAGTTCCCAATACTTTCCATGCATAGATATATCATAGGCGGTTCCCAAACAAAAAAGAAAGTTTATTCCTTTTTCCACCATAACTTTCACTTTCCATGGCTAACCGTATCCACGGGTGCCCTCCATACCAACACTTTCCAAGGAATTTATTATTTGACAACATAAAGTAAATTCAATTTATTTTTTTGCATTTCGGGACTGGGCATCACTAATACCTTTGCGTTACTCTCGTGCAATGACAAGTGAATAAACACTCGTCTTGAGAATAACACGTATAGCATGGAAAATATTAGCCACCCCTCACCGCTCCGCGAGCGAAACGAACACACAAAATAGAAGTTTATTTTGAAAATTAGAGATGGCACATGCAAATTTGCTTAGAACGACAAAGAATACCGCATATAGGTAGATATAGTGGACTCATGTGGCAAAACTGGGTTAAAGGTTTTTGGATGCACAAGTAGTGATCATACTTAGTGCAAAATGAAGGCTAGCAAAAGATTGGGAAGCGACCAACTAAGAAACGAATAATCTTGTAAGCAAGCATTAAGCATAAATAACACCGAATAATGCACCACAAGTAGGATATAATTTCATTGCATGACTATTGACTTGTGTACTTGCATAGGGAATCACAAACCTTAACACCAATATTCTTACTAAAGCATAATTACTCATTAAGATGTCTCACATATCACATCATCATATCTCAAAACTATTACTAAGAATCAAGTTTATTTTGTCCAATGATCTTCACGAAAGTTTTTATTAAATCCTTCTTGGATATCTATCACTTTGAGACTAATTTTCTTGTGTTTCTTTTGATAAGCTCCAACAAATATAAGTGAAGATCATGAGCATAATATATTTTTATTTCTCTCAAATTAATTTAAGTGAAGCAAGAGAGAATTTCTTGAAAAAATTTCTAACTCTCAAATAAATCTAAGTGAATCAAGAGAGCATTTCTTCAAAAATACTAAAGCACACCGTGCTCAAAAAGATATAAGTGAAGCACTGAGCAAGTCTATTGCTCATAAAAATCTAAGTGAAGCATAGAAAGCAATTCTAAGAAGTCATGACATAATTTTGTCTCTCTCAAATAGGTGTGTCTAGCAAGGATTGATGACTTAAAACACAAAATAAAGCAAGCAAAGACTCATATCATACAAGATGCTCCAAGCAAAACACATATCATGTGACGAATAAAAATATAGTTTCAAGTAAAATACCGATGATTGTTGGAAGAAAGCGGGGATGCCACTCGGGGGCATCCCCAAGCTTAGTTGGTTGCTCATGTTTGGATAATAGTTTGGGATGCCGGGGCATCCCCAAGCCTAGGATCTTCCATCCATCCTTCATCCATCGTAAGATAACCCAAAACTTGAAAACTTCAATCACACAAAACTCAACAAAACCTTCGTGAGATCTGTTAGTATAAGAACAATAAATCACTACTATAAGTGATGTATCAAACCAATTCCTATTTTGTTCTTGTATTATATCTACTATATTCCAACTTTTCTATGGAAAAAACTCATCAAAGAAAACCATAGAGCCATCAAAATAAGCACACAACACAAAGAAAACATAATCTGTCAAAACAGAATAGTATGTAGCAATCTGACTATTTCGAATACTTCTGTAACTCCAAAAATTCTGAAACATTAGGACAACTTGTGCAATTTGTATATTGATCTACTACAAGTGGAATAGATATTTTATCGCTCCCTGGTAAAAAATGAAAATTAATTTCGTGAGCATAAATGTTTCTGTTTTTTCAGTAAGATCAAACAACTATCACCCAAGAAGATCCTAAAGGCTTTACTTGGCACAAACACTAATTAAAAGATAAGAAACACAATCATAACAGTAGCATAATTGTCTTAACACACAATCATAACAGGAAGCATAAATAAAATTTATTCATTGGTTGCCTTCCAACAAGCGCTATAATTTTAGAGAGAATTCCTTATTTGGCTCTTTCTTAAAATTTGATTCCCTGTTTTGCCCAAAATAAAATGTCTTCCTTATTTGACACCTAAAGTAATTTGTGTTCCTTACATGACACTTTCGTCCATTTTAGACACTAATGGTGTTAACTGTGAGGTGAAAAGACCATTTTGCCCCTAATGCTTTTTGTAACTATCCTGAATGAAGTAAAAGAGCAATCAGTTCACCAATGTTTTAGGGATGTTCAAAGGATGTTGCAAATGTATATGTATGCTCCATTATTTTGTCTTAGGCAATATCGTCTGTGCGTGTCAAAGCCATACAAAACATCTGTAGATTTGTACTAGCATATCTATGATCAGTACAGTACCATATTTTGATTAGTTCATCAAGTTCTGAAGCACGGTATTACACATAGTCACATACCACTAAATTCTCCAATTAGCACTTCGTCCTGAATTTGATTACACGTTCCAAAGTACAGAATTACACAGTCATATACTACTAAATCCTATATAGGCTAGTTATATACTGCTAGTGTATATATGTGATAACTTGTATTCCATGAGAAAAAGGCAATGAAGAGATTTATTAGAGCGACACGCTCCCGTGGCAATCAGTCGGCATCCCCTGTTCACGCGTGCGTGTCTCGAGTTTTGCCAACGTCGGCGACTTGTACTTAGTACACAAAAGTGCATCTAGTGCAAATCAATCCAGCTGCTTACGTACTTGTATGCGAGTCTTCCGATTCGCGACCCGAAAGTAATCAGCCGCAACTAGCTCGTACTGCATCTCGCCGGAAAGTACTCGGCTGTATTACGCGTCCAAAAGTACATGCATCTCGTTGAAAAGTACTCCTTCCGTAAATTAATATAAGAGTGTTTAGATTACTAAAATAGTGATCTAAACGCTCTTGTATTTCTTTACAGAGGGAGTATATGGCACTGTACTTATTCGCACAAAAGTAAGTAATCATAGACATGCTAGTACAAGTTCTATATATGTATTGTATAGCTTTTACACGCACATGTCAGTTTACCTAAGAAACAAAATATTGGAGCATCCATATAAATGTGAAGCATCTATTGAACATCCCTAAAACATGCATGGGTGAACTGATTGCTTTTTAACTATATCCAAGATAGTTACACAATGCACTAGGGGCAAAATGGTCTTTTCACGTCACACCTAATCCCGTTAGTGCCTAAAATAGATGGAAGTGTCATATAAGGAATGAAAATTACTTTAGGTGTCAAATAGGGAAGGAAATTTTACTTTGGGCCAAATAGGGAAGAAAAATTAAGAAAGGGCCTAATAAGGAATTCTCTCATAGTTTTATGCCCTTAGCTAGGCATAAAGCAAGGATCTAAGTTTTTTCATCCTTCTTCTTGACTTTATTAAAGGTATTTTCATCATGAGGCTTTGTAAACACAACTTAAAACTTGTTATCCATGGAGGCCTTTGCAATCCTAAGTTGGTTTTCATCATACCCCTTTTGATTTCCCGCAACAATCCAAGATTAATGTTGATTAACATTATTGAAAACTTGTTGGATTATATCTAGAACTGGGACTTCCTTTTTAAGATTCTCATCAAAGATTTTATTGTCCCCAAGCAAATGTCTTAAAGCATAGTCACTATTGTAAAGAATTTCATCTATCATGGGTTTTTCACGATTCATACCATAAAAGTCTAATATTTCCCTAGCTTCCCGTATTACATAGTCAAACTCATTCATAAGAACAAGAGTGGCCATCTTTTTAGCCCTAGGATTCTTTATAACGGGGAGCTCAAAAAATAATATTTGCAAGGTAGGATGGGTATGAATAAATTTAATTTCAAGTTTCAGAACCAGTGCTGAAATAGCATCCGCATAAGATCTAGTAGTTTTAAGTATAGGAGCATCATCAAGACTAAGCTTCCCAACACAATTGAAAAATTCTTGGATACGTTCTTTTCCCGTAACATTCCCTTGCCCCAAGATAAAAGTTTTAGCATCCGGATTGCCCGTACGTCCAATCTTAGGAGTAATGCCATCATCTTTTGGTGCCATACCGAAATCACTCATGGTTGCAAACAAAGGATAGATCTGACAAGAAATCGGCGAACGAAAAAGAGAGGCGAATAAAACGGCGAATTTTTTTGAAGTGGGGGAGAGGAGAACGAGAGGCAAATGGCAAATAATGTAAACTGCAAAGAGATGAGATTTGTGATTAGGAACCTGGTATATGTTGAAGATCCTCCCTGAGAATGGCGCCAGAAATTCCTTTTGATGTCGCTTGAAGCTACATCAGTGTTTCCCCAAAGAGGAAGGGATTATGTAGCACAACAGCGGTAGGTATTTCCCTCAGATATGAAACCAAGGTTATCGAACTAGTAGGAGAACCAAGCAACACAACATAAACAGCCCCTGCACAAAGATAACAAATCCTCGCAACCCGGCGTGTTAAAGGGGTTGTCAATCCCTTTCGGGTAATGGTGCCAGAAATTGGTGCATGATGGGAGAAAGGTTATAAATATTGATAGATCAAACGCCAAATAAAATAAACTGCAGCAAGGTATTTTTGGGTGTTTAGATTAATAGATCTGGAAATAAAAGCAAATAAAAATAGATCGCAAAGGCAAATAATATGAGAAAGAAGACCCGGGGACCGTAGGTTTCACTAGTGGCTTCTCTCGAGAAAAATAGCAAAGCAATGGGTGAACAAATTACTGTTGGGCAATTGATAGAACTTCAAATAATTATGACGATATCCAGGAAATGATCATTATATAGGCATCATGTACAAGATTAGTAGACCGACTCCTGCCTGCATCTACTACTATTACTCCACACATCGACCGCTATATATCCAGCATGCATCTAGTGTATTAATTTCATGGAGAAACGAAGTAATGCAATAAGAATGTTGACATGATGTAGATAAGATCTATCTATGTAGAGATAGACCCCATCATTTTATCCTTAGTAGCAACAATACATACGTGTCGGTTCCCCTTCTGTCACTGGGATCAAGCACCGTAAGATCAAACCCACTACAAAGCACCTCTTCCCATTGCAAGATAAATAGATCAAGTTGGACAAACAAAACCCAAATATCGGAGAAGAAATACAAGGCTATAAGAAATCATGCATAAAAGAGATAAAAGAAACTCAAATACTTTCATGGATATAAAAAGATAGATCTGATCATAGACTCAAAGTTCATCGGATCCCAACAAACACACCGCAAAAGAGTTATATCATATAGATCTCCAAGAGACCATTGTATTGAGAATCTAGAGAGAGAGATGAAGCCATCTAGCTACTAACTACGGACCCGAAGGTCTACAAAGAACGACTCACACATCATCGAAGAGGCACCAATGGAGGCAGTGAACCCCTTCTGAGATGATATTTAGATTGGATCTGGTGGTTCTAGACTCTGTGGCGGCTGGATGAATATTCCGTCGACTCCCCTAGGGTTCTGGTATTTTTGGGGTATTTATAGAGCAAAGAGGCGGTCCGGTGGGAACCTGAGGTGGGCACAACACACTAGGGCGCGCCTGGGCCTCCTGGCACGCCCTGGTGGGTTGTCCCCTCCGCGTGACTCCCCCCAGGTGCAACTAGGGCCCAACATGTTCCTTTTGGTCCATAAAAAATCTCCGTAAATTTTCGTGGCATTTGGACTCTGTCTGAGATTGATTTTCTGCGATGTAAAAAACACGGAAAAAACAGGAACTGGCACTATGTCTATAGGTTAGTACCAAAAAATGATATAAAATGATTATAAAACATTCAAGATTGATAATATAACAGCATGGAACAATCAAATATTATAGATACGTTGGAGACATATCACGATGTCATTAGGGTCCAAGTACATCCACATCAGATGATCGCAAGCTTGGAGAGGCTGGATGCGTCGATTGAGAAACACCTCCAACAAATCCATGCTAGTCACGCCATCACGGACTAATTGGACTACCCAGTCGACTACCATGGACACCTCTCCCTTCTCTCCTGGAGTCAGATCAATGAAGAGGGTTGGCGGACTCGATCCATGGTGAAGGGGGGAAGACCAGTCGACTAATCAGGTGTCAGAACATCTTGGCAATAGAACCAGGTCGACTGCCATGCTCTGACCGACTCGGGAAGGGTCATAGCAGGAAATGTACTCCTACCCTTCGTCTGAATTCCTAAACCCCCACACATTTGGATCACTTGCATCTTTTCGTCATTCGGGTTTGCCTTCTTCACTGTGTGAGAACGGCAAGTAAAGATGTGCTTGAATAAACCCCAATGCGGTCGACAGCCCAAGAAGTTTTCACATAGAGATATGTATGCAGCGAGATATGTGATTGTGTTGGGGGAGAAGTGATGAAGTTGGGCACCAAAAAAGTTCAAGAAACCTTGAAAAAAGGATGTGGAGGCAGAGTGAAACCGCGGTCGACATGGGTAGCGAGGAGGACGCACTCACCCTCCTGCAGCCGAGGCTCAGTCTCGTTCCCTGGCAATCTCCAAGTCCTGTGAGCAATCAAGCCTCCACTGGCCAGATCCTCCAAGCCTTCTTTCTGGATCGTGGATCGAATCCAGTCCCCCTGGATCCAACCAGGCGGCAAACCAGACCTCGACGATGACCCCCGACTCGTCTTCTTGCCCTTCGCCGTTGTCGCCGCCTTCTTCGAGCGCTCCAGGGTTGTCATCTTGTCCTTTCCCAAGGCGAGGGAGTGCGCCTGAGCAAAGGGGAGACAAAGAAGATGGTGGAGAGCGCGGTGGAGAAGCAGAGGAGGAAGAGGATGATTGAGATGCACTGTGCGTTGCATCGACCCAGGCGCTATTTATGAGACCACTTCCGAGTGGATGACGAGTGGGCCCGAGTGATCTAATTATATCCCATAGCAGGCGCTCGCCCGATATGTGGTGGAAAAGGCAGCACAAAGGTCGAGGCGCCCTCATCTATCCACTCTGATTACTGGAGCGCGCTCCATCCCACGCGCTTCCCCAAAATTTCAAATCCTGTGAAATCTGGGAACGGCAGAGCAACCAATCGCGCCGAAGATTTCGTACCATAACTCACTCGAAGATTATCAACATAACTCACTTGATGACCTCTGAATTGATCAAGGTGGCTGAAGCGAAGCTGAAGCCCCAACATGACTCCCTAATTCCGGTGAAATACCTCCAGGACGTGGAATCGAGTCGGAACCAACTTCAACTCTCTTTTCACTCGGACCTCAATCCATTCGGGGGCTAATGACGATGCCATTAACCTAGGGTAGGGTCATAGGCCTGACCTAGACGCCCTACCCATGGTCACTACCCTAGAGTCAAGAACATTCAAAGTACAACAAAGGATACCAACTGAAGTAACCATCCACTTGACCAATTATCTCACTCGGATACCCCAATTCCATTCGACCAAGAAGAACTCACTCGACCGTACAAGAAACCACTTAGGGTACGGAAGATCTAAAGCCAATCAGGATGGCAACAGTCAGGCATCCACTCTGCAGTCTTTAAGATCATTTATATCTCTTTATAGCTAGTGTTATCAGTAACGCCCTTCCTTAATGTACATTGAACCCTGTGTAACGGGAGATGGCTAGGGTCCTGGCACACTCTATATAAGCCACCCCTCCTCTGGCACAAGGGTTTGCACCCCCTGTAACTTTCACACATAATCCAGTCAACCAAGTGTTCGGGCACCGAGACGTAGGGTTGTTACTTCCTCCGAGAAGGGACTGAACTCGTAAATCTTGCGTGCACAACCTCACCGTAGCTAAGACCTTGCTTCCTCCTATGTACCCCCAATTCTATTGTGAGACTTACTCCCACGACACCCACAACCATTCACATTTACAATCAGATGTTGGAGAACAAAGAAGAACACCCCTTTTTCAACACTATTTTGAGCAGCTCAAGTAGGCTTAAACATAAAATCTTCTTCTGGTTAGTTGCTCACTGTAGAATAAACACCATGACACTCTTACTCAAAAAAGGCATGCAACTTGATGACCTTTCCTCCCAAACTGTAACCAAAAGGCAGAGGAGACTGCTATACATTTACTTTGGGGCTGTAAGTTTTCCCAAGATTGTTGGAACTCTTTGATCCCCAATAGGCAGAGAGGTACATCAGTATATGAGGACACCAGCCTGGCGATAAGTCACTTACCAAAGCAGTTTGTAGCATAGATCATCATACTAGGATGTTGGAACATTTGGATTTAGAGAAATGGAAAAGTCTTCAGAGGGGTCAGAGTTTTCAAGTGCTTAGCCGCTTTAGTTTTTGTATATGAGGACTGGAATATGTTGTATGCATATATACAACCAAACTCAAGTGCTTTTTTGTGAGTGCTTTTCTAGTTGACATGTGTTCCTTTTGCTGTTTTGCTTCATTGTCGGTTTAGTTGTATGCATGCATGTTTGATGATTACAAAGTCATGCCATTGATTTTTATTTCCTTATTGGCTCACCAATTAATATAAGTGTCCTTTCTAAAAAAATATGTTGTGATCTTTACCTATCATTGCCGTATAAGCCATGATACAACATAAAATATTATAACTTATGCACCAGGTCCATTACCAACCATGGCAAGATGGCATGTTTCAGCCATATATGCTTCACAATAATTGTCACCATATGTTTTAGAACTTTACAATAATTATCAATATGAAGGATTGAGGTAAAAATAAACTCTAACAAAGTCGCCATATGGGGCATTATCGCCATGCATTATGGAGCGTCCTTATATCTAACCTCCTAGCCTCTGTATTTGGCGTCGAAGCCAACTTTTCAAGCACAATCCATCCAGCAAAACCGTTTAGTGCTAATGAAACTTCCCATGGTATCCCACCTCACGTGGGGATGGAATGAAGATTGGGGAAAATGTATGTTCCGTTGATGAGTTGCTCTAAATTTTAAGGTTGATATGGCAACTCTGAGTTTGCACACTGTGTGGCCAATCTCCAAATACATATGGAGCATACAATGCTAGAGTTGCTCCTAGAACCATAGAATGATCATTCTATGGTATTTCTATATGTACAAGGGGAAAGGTAAAATAAGATGCAAGAGAAATTCAGCCAATTCCTTATCTTGGTAACATTATGCGCAAAATGTTGTAATCCTAGATAGAAAGATATCTATGGAAATGGTCTTTCAAGCTAGCAGATTAGAACTTGCTAGACTGAGATTCTATCACTGATGACAAAAGAATCTCAAAATTGTCTATGCGTGGCAAAATATTACATTTATCAATCCAAAAAAGAATAGAGTTTCCTTGACCAGTTGAACAAGTGACAACTTATTACATTTCTAGGATTATTATTTTAATATTCTTCCAATAGAAGGATCCCACAAGTCTTCCATGAGGTGGACCAGAAGTGTTCGATGTGCTGGTGATCCACCCATCAATGACATGTTTTGCTATCTAGCTAAGATGCAATGAGTTTGTTGTATATTGGTCTTGGAGTTTAGTAAACAACAGTAACATGAAAACTATTGTCAATAGCATAGCCCGTATTCTCATTAGTTAAGAAACAACAACATCTAGAACCCAAAGTACGTTTTGCATAAAAGAGAAGATCTAAACCTTTTTGACCCTTTTTAAAAATGCACATTATTATTCATTGGCATGCAAGAGAATATATGCACACACGATATACGTGTACACTCCAAATAATATAAGATTTCATTATACGTTTCATCCCAAAGAAATATCTGAGCACAGTATCCACACTTGTACCACATTGCTCGAGCCAAAAGTGATGTGATTACATAATATCGTGGAGAAGGGCTACGCTGCCCATGGCACGGTCCGAAACCCTGGTAAGCATAGTGCATCATTCATCATTTTCTAATCTCCATTGATCAGGTACTAGTGATACATCCTCATATGTGGTATATAACTTTTGTATGTAATTCTAGATGATGTGGTGAAGAGTGCGCACCTGAGAGCCTTGGAAGGGGCTGTTGGATTATGGGTTCCGGCAAAACCTTGAGGTTCGAACTCTGGGGTGCGCACGAAGATCTCTCTCCCCCTAGCTCACTCTCTCGCCACGATCTCAAAGCCTAGCTCGCCGAACCCGAGGAACAAGAGACACAAGAGTTTATACTGGTTCAGGCCACCGTTGCGGTGTAATACCCTACTCTAGTGTGGTGTGGTGGATTGCCTTGTAGGCTGGGGATGAACAAGTACAAGGGAAGAACAACCTCCTAAGGAGAGGTGTTCTTGAGCTCGATGAGCTTGTGTGTTTGCCTTGGTGGAATGGATCCAGTCCAAGATGAGTCCCCCTCGTAAGGTGGTGGCTAGTCCTATTTATAGAGGCCCGGGTCCTCTTCCCAAATATTAGGCGGGAAGGGATCCCACAACGGCCAATTTGAAGGGGGACAACTAGTACAAGTTATCCTAACAAAAGGTGGTCTATGCCTGCCAAAGGCTCTGGTGGTGACACCTTCGTGGGCTCTATGATGACCTTCGTCCTGCCGTCCAGCTGGTCTTGGTCTCATTGCACCCATATGGAAACCTTTGCCTAATGCCTTAGGACTCCTCGCCTGCGCCTGCCTCTTTAGCACCAAAGAGGGAACCAGTACTCTGCACGCGCTGGCGTCCTCCTGGCACCCGCCTGGCATTGGTCGTCATGGCTCATGTCTCGGAAACCTCACGAGGTGCCCCTCGCCTTGATCTCTCCACTCCTCGCGAGCCAGCCTAGTGAGGCTGCCCCTGAGGAGGTCTTGGTGTCGTCCGCCTCGCGAGGCTTGGCCCCTCGCGAGGGTCTTGAGTGTTTGTTGATGAAGATGGGCCGTACCAGGCCGCTAGTGGAGCCATGCCCTGGGTCGTAGGCAGGCAACTCTGGGTACCCCCGTTCCCAGGACACCGACAGTAGCCCCCGGGCCCAAGGCACGCTCGTACTTGGCTTCGAGGCAAAGCTAAGTGGCAAATGAGGAGCGCCACGGGCCCCAATTGCCTGCGGCCTCGATCGATGCGTGGCGACCGACGGGACGTGGGCGCCTCCACTTCCCCACGCAGTCTCGATTTCCGCCTGGCTAGGCAACTGCTGTCGTCCTCATAGCTCCACCTTCCTTACAGGCAGCACTCTCCGCCGCTCCCTCATCTTTCGGAAGGCAGCGGATCTGTTCCCCTGGTACAATCTGACACCAACTCCCCCCGCCGCCATGGCACCAAGCCGGAAGAAGAAGGGAAAGAAGGAGTCCCATACCTTGGCCCCAGCGATGCCGGTCTTTGAGCCCGCTATCGAACGGTCGGTGGTGCTCAATCAAGAGGCGATGGGCAAGGTGCGCCCGACACTTGCCGCCGATTTCAATGAGTGGGGAAAACGGTGGCCTGGCCTGCTTCCCGCGTCGAAGTTGACAGGACGGCCACCGAGGTCCCCATCCATCTTCACGCCCTCTGGGCGGGCTTCATTCCCCCCTTCTCCAATTTCTTCAATGTGGTGCTTTCGCATTACCAGATCAACGCGCTGCATCTCGATCCCCAATCCATCATCCTCCTTGTTGTCTTTGCCTTCGTCTACCAAGCCATGGTGGGCATTGCCCCTTCTGTGGCCATGCTTCGCCACTTCTTCTCGCTGCACCTGACAGATCCCCTCCAGCACTCAGGGTGTGTATCCCTTCAGGCCGTCACGGCGACGGCCGGTTCGGGGGTCGACTTTGAGCTCTCGTCGGTCATCGGAGGCTTCAGGAAGAGGTGGGTTTTTGTGGACGTTGGCGTGCGTAGCCCCTTGCTGCTGCTCCCCCGGATTCCAGCTGCTCCGAGCTCCGGTTGGGGGCACGTGAAGCTCACCGATCGGCGGCTCACCCATGTCTGGCCCCGGCTTGCCAGGCTGAAGGACCTCAGAGTGACGGCGCTGATACGTCTCGAACGTATCTATAATTTTTTATTGTTCCATGATACTATATTATCTGTTTTGGATGTTTAATGGGCTTTATTATGCACTTTTATATTATTTTTGGGACTAACCTATTAACCGAAGGCCCAGTGCAAATTGTTATTTTCTTGCCTATTTAAGTGTTTCGCAGAAAAGGAATATCAAATGGAATCCAAACGGAATGAAACCTTCATGAGGATCGTTTTTGGAACAAACGCAATCCAGGAGACTTGGAGTGGATGTCAAGAAAGAAGCGAGGAGGCCACGAGGCAGGAGGGCGTGCCCTAGGGTGGTGGGCGTGCCCCCCACCCTCGTGGGCCCCTTGCAGCCCCACCGACCTACTTCTTCCTCCTATATATACCCATATACCATGAAAACATCCAGGAGCACCACGAAACCCTATTTCCACTGCCGCAACCTTCTGTACCCGTGAGATCCCATCTTGGGGCCTTTTCCGGCACTCCACCGGAGGGCGAATCGATCATGGAGGTCATCTACATCAACACCCTAGCCTCTCCGATGATGTGTGAGTAGTTTACTACAGACCTTTGGGTCCATAGTTATGATCTAGATGGCTTCTTCTCTCTCTTTGTATCTCAATACAAAGTTCTCCTCGATTTCCTTGGAGATCTATTCAATGTAATTCTTTTTGTGGTGTGTTTGTCGAGATCCGATGAATTGTGGGTTTATGATCAAGATTATCTATGAACAATATTTGATTCTTCTCTGAATTCTTATATGCATGATTTAAATATCTTTGCATGTCTCTTCAAATTATCAGTTTGGTTTGGCCTACTAGATTGATTTTCTTGCAATGGGAGAAGTGCTTAGCTCTGGGTTCAATCTTGCGGTGTCCTTTCCCAGTGATAGCAGGGGCAGCAAGGCACATATTTTATTGTTGCCACCGAGGATAAAAAGATGGGGTTTACATCATATTGCTTGAGTTTATCCCTCTACATCATGTCATCTTGCCTAATGTGTTACTCTTTTCTTATGAACTTAATACTCTAGATGCATGCTGGATAGCGGTCGATGTGTGGAGTAATAGTAGTAGATGCAGAATCGTTTTGGTCTACTTGTCACAGACTTGATGCCTATATACATCATCATGCCTAGATATTCTTGTAACTATGCGCTTTTCTATCAATTGCTCGACAGTAATTTGTTCACCCACCATAGAATATGCTATCTTGAGAGAAGCCACTAGTGAAACCTATGGCCCTCGGGTCTATTCTCCATTATATTATTTTCCCGACAACTTGCCAATCTCTATCGCCGTTTATTTTGCAATCTGTACTTTTCAATCTATACAACGAAAATAACAAAAATATTTATCTTATTATCTTTATCAGATCCCACTTCTGCAAATGGCCGTGAAGGGATTGACAACCCCTTTATCGCGTTGGTTGCAAGGTTCTTGATTGTTTGCATAGGTACGAGGGATTTGCATGTAGTCTCCTATTGGATTGATACCTTGGTTCTCAAAAACTCAGGGAAATACTTACGCTACTTTGTTGCATCACCCTTTCCTCTTTAAGGGAAAACCAATGCATGCTCTAGAGGTAGCAAGAAGGATTTCTGGCGCCATTGCCGGGGAGATTTGCACCAAGTCAAGTCGAGATTTGATCTCCCGACAACTAGCCATTTATGGCGCCGTTGCCGGGGAGATCTACTCATAAGTTAAGACATACCAAGTACCCATCACAAACTCTTATCCCTCGCATTACATTATTTGCCATTTGCCTCTCGTTTTCCTCTCCCCCACTTCACCCTTGCCGTTTTATTCGCCTCTTTTCAGTTCGCCCTTCTTCCGTTCGTCCTTCTGTTTGCTCGTGTTACCATGTGCCTTCTATTAGCTTACATCTTCGCTTGCTAAATATCTATTGTTATAGATCCTCATCCACTTGCTAATCTTTTTAAAAGATCCAATTATGATGAACCAATTGCTAGTGAGTTGAGTGCACTAGATTATCTTTATGAGGTTTTGCTTGAAATTCATGAATCTGAAAATTGTGATGAAGTGTTGAAAGAAGAAATTTATGAAGTGATTCATGATAGCTCCTTTAATGAAAAGCATGATTGCAATGATGTTATTATAAATCCTATGAATGTCAATTGTGCTAATAATATGCAAAACCCTAAGCTTGGGGATGCTAGTTTTGCTATGTCATCTACTTGTTGCAATGATCATGGTTGGGGTGATTCTTCTTATGATCTTGAAAATTAATTTAAGCCCCATGATGGATATGAGATTGATAATAATGTTTGCAATAATATTGAAAGTGGGTTTGGAAGAGTGTCAACTTTAGATCCCACATATTTGGAGAGTGTTCTATCTTATGAAGTTTTTGATAAAAGTGGGTTTGGAGAGGTCATGACTTTAGTTAATGTTAATCCCACTATTTTGGAAGAGTGTCAACTTTGCATACATGTTGATCTTGTCAAGAATATGTTTTGTGATAGCTATATTATTGAATTTGCTTATGATCCTACATGTAATTATTATGAGAGAGGGAAATATGGTTGTAGAGATTTTCATGTTCCTAAATCACCTCTCGTTATGTTGAGATTGCTACTGTTTCTTTCCTCTTCCTTGCATATGCTAGTTTTTGCTTGCTATGATAATTTGTTTGCCTATAAGATGCCCATGCATAGGAAGTATGTTAGACTAATATTTTTTTCACATGCTATATGATGCTCTCTTTGTGCTTCAATTCTTGTCTTTCATGTGAGCGTCATCGAAATTATCAATGCCGAGCTAGGGGCGTTAAACGATAGCGCTTGTTGGGAGGAAACCCAATTTTATTTTGTTCTTTGCTTTTTGTTACTGTTTAGTAATAAATAATTCATAATTCTACTGTTATGATTGTGTTTTTTATGTTTTAATTAGTGTTTGTGCCAAGTAAAGCCTTTAGGATCTTCTTGGATGATTGTTATTTGATCTTGCTGAAAAAACAGAAAGTATGCGCTCACGAGAATAATTTTCATTTTTTACCAGAGAGCGATAAAATACTGATTCCAACTGTATTAGATCAACACAAAAATTATTTAGGACTTCCTAATTTCTCAGGATATTGGGAGTTACATAAGTATTCTAAACCTACAAATTACTACAGACTGTTCTGTTTTTGACAGATTCTGTTTTTCGTGTGTTGTTTGCTTTTTTTTGATGAATCTATGGCTAGTATCGGGGGGTATGAACCATAGAGAAGTTGAAATACAGTAGGTTTAACACCCATATAAACAAATAATGATTTCATTACAGTACCTTAAGTGGTGATTTGTTTTCTTATACTAACAGAGCTCATGAGATTTTCTGTTGAGTTTTGTGTTGTGATGTTTTCAAGCTTTGGGTAAAGATTGATGTATTTTCGAATAAGGAGTGACAAGAGCCTAAGCTTGGGGATGACCAAGGCACCCCAAGGTAAAATTCAAGGACAACCAAAAGCCTAAGCTTGGGGATGCCCCGGAAGGCATCCCCTCTTTCGTCTTCGTCCATCGGTAACTTTACTTGAGGCTATACTTTTATTCACCACATTATATGTGTTTTGCTTGGAGCATCTTGTATGATTTGAGTATTTGATTTTTAGTGTAACACAATCATCCTTTCTGTACACACCTTTTGGAGACACACACATGAATCGGAATTTATTAGAATACTCTATGTGCTTCACTTATATCTTTTGAGCTAGATAATTTTTCTCTAGTGCTTCACTTATATCTTTTTAGAGCACGGTGGTGGTTTTATTTTATAGAAATTATTGATATCTCATGCTTCACTTATATTATTTTGAGAGCCTTTTAGAACATCATGGTAATTTGATTTGGTTATGAAATTAGTCCTAATATGATAGGCATTCAAGATGGGTATGGTAAAAAAACTTCCATAAAAAGTGCATTGAATAAGATGAGAAGTTTGATTCTTTATGATTGTTTTGAGATATGAAGATGGTGATATTAGAGTCATGCTAGTTGAGTAGTTGTGAATTTGGGAGATACTTTTGTTAAACTTTGTGATTCCTGTAGCATGCATGTATGGTGAACCATTATGTGATGAAGTTGGAGCATGAGGTATTTATTGATTGTCTTCCTTATGAGTGGCGGTCGGGGACGAGCAATGGTATTTTCCTACCAATCTACCCCCCTAGGAGCATGCGCGTAGTACTTCGTTTCGATAACTAATAGATTTTTGCAATAAGTATGTGAGTTCTTTATGACTAATTTTGAGTCCATGGATTTTACGCACTCTCACCCTTCCACCATTGCTAGCCTCTCTAGTACCACGCAACTTTCGTCGGTACCACAAACCCACCATTTACCTTCCTCAAAACAGCCACCATACCTACCTATTATGACATTTCCATAGCCATTCCGAGATATATTGCCATGCAACTTTCCACCATTTCATTTATTATGACACGCTCCATCATTGTCATATTGCTTTGCATGATCATGTAGTTGACATCATATTTGTGGCAAAGCCACCATTCATGATTTTCCATACATGTCACTCTTGATTCATTGCACATCCTGGTAGACCGCCGGAGGCATTCACGTAGAGTCATATTTTGTTCTAAGTATCGAGTTGTAATTCTTGAGTTGTAAGTAAATAAAAGTTTGATGATCATCATTATTAGAGCATTGTCCCAGTGAGGAAGGGATGATGGAGACTATGATTACCCCACAAGTCAGGATGAGACTCTGGACGAAAAAAAGGAGAAAAGAAAAAGAGGCCATAAAAAAAGAGAAAAGGCCCAAATAAAAAGATGAGAGAAAAAGATAGAAGGGGCAATGCTACTATCCTTTTCCACACTTGTGCTTCAAAGTAGCACCATAATCTTCATGATAGAGAGTCTCTTATGTTGTCACTTTCATATACTAGTGGGAATTTTTCATTATAGAACTTGGCTTGTATATTCCAATGATGGGCTTCCTCAAAATGCCCTAGGTCTTTGTGAGCAAGAAAGTTGGATGCACACCCACTTAGTTTCTTTTGTTGAGCTTTCATACAGTTATAGCTCTAGTGCATCCGTTGCATGGCAATCCCTAATCACTCACATTAATATCTATTGATGGGCATCTCCATAGGCCGTTGATATGCCTAGTTGATGTGAGACTATCTTCTCCGTTTTGTCTTCTCCACAACCAACATTCTATTCCACCTATAGTGCTATATCAATGGCTCACGCTAATGTATTGAGTGAAGATTGAAAATGTTTGAGAACATCAAAAGTATGAAACAATTGCTTGGCTTGTCATCGAGGTTGTGCATGATTTAAATATTTTGTGTGATGAAGATAGAGCATAGCCAGACTATACGATTTTGTATGGATAACTTTCTTTGGCCACGTTATTTTGAGAAGACATAATTGCTTAGTTAGTATGCTTGAAGTATTATTATTTTTATGTCAATATTAAACTTTTATCTTCAATCTTTCGGATCTGAAAATTCATGCCACAATAAAGAGAATTACTTTGAAAATTATGTTAGGGAGCATTCCACATCAGAAATTCTGTTTTTATCATTTACCTAATCGAGGACGAGCAAGAATTAAGCTTGGGGATGCTTGATACGTCTCCAACGTATCTATAATTTTTGATTGTTCCATGCTATTATATTATTTGTTTTGTATGTTTAATGGGCTTTATTATGCACTTTTATATTATTTTTGGGATTAACCTATTAACCGAAGGCCTAGTGCAAATTGTTGTTTTTGCCTATTTCAGTGTTTCGCGGAAAAGGAATATCAAACGGAATCCAAACGGAATGAAACCTTCGCGAGGATTGTTTTTGGAACAAACGCAATCCAGGAGACTTGGAGTGGACGTCAAGAAAGAAGCAAGGAGGCCACGAGGCAGGAGGGCGCAAACACCCTCGTGGGCCCCTCGCAGCCCCGCCGACCTACTTCTTCCTCCTATATATACGCATATACCATGAAAACATCCAGGAGCACCACGAAACCCTATTTCCACTGCCTCAACCTTCTGTACCCGTGAGATCCCATCTCGGCGCCTTTTTCGGCGCTCCGCCGGAGGGGGAATCGATCACGGAGGGCTTCTACATCAAACCATAGCCTCTCCATGATGTGTTAGTAGTTTAGCACAGACCTTCGGGTCCATAGTTATTAGCTAGATGGCTTCTTCTCTCTCTCTTTGGATCTCAATACAAAGTTCTCCTCGATTTTCTTGGAGATCTATTCAATGTAATTCTTTTTGCGGTGTGTTTGTCGAGATCCGATGAATTGTGGGTTTATGATCAAGATTCTCTAAGAACAATATTTGATTCTTCTCTGAATTCTTATATGCATGATTTAAATATCGTTGCAAGTCTCTTCGAATTATCAGTTTGGTTTGGCCACTAGATTGATCTTTCGTGCAATGGGAGAAGTGCTTAGCTTTGGGCTCAATCTTGCGGTGTCCTTTCCCAGTGACAGTAGGGGCAGCAAGGCACGTAATGTATTGTTGCCATCGAGGATAAAAAGATGGGGTATATATCATATTGCTTAAGTTTACCCCTCTACATCATGTCATCTTGCCTAATGCGTTACTCTGTTCTTATGAACTTAATACTCTAGATGCATGCTGGATAGCGGTCGATGTGTGGAGTAATACTAGTAGATGCAGAATCGTTTCGGTCTACTTGTCACGGGCGTGATGCCTATATACATGATCATGCCTAGATATTCCCATAACTATGAGCTTTTCTATCAAGTGCTCAACAGTAATTTGTTCACCCACCGTAGAATATGCTATCTTGAGAGAAGCCACTAGTGAAACCTATGGCCCCTGGGTCTATTCTCCATTATATTATTTTCTCATCAACTTGCCAATCTCTATCCCCGTTTATTCTGCAATCTTTACTTTTCAATCTATAAAACAAAAATACCAAAAATATTTATCTTATTATCTTTATCAGATCTCACTTTTGCAAGTGGCCGTGAAGGGACTGACAACCCCTTTATCGGGTTGGTTGCAAGGTTCTTGATTGTTTGTGCAGGTACGAGGGTTTTGCGTGTAGTCTCACTACAAAAAAAGACACATCCGTGACATTTTGGGCCGAACGAAATTTTTTTCTGTCATACATATGACATTTCTATGACGATAATTATGACAAAACCCGGTATCATCATAGATGTGGTGGACTCCTACTTCTATGAGAAAAAATCATGACATAAAATGGGCTTTTTGTCCTGGGCGGGCCGGAGACGCAGCTGCATGACATTCTTTGGGCCGTCCATGACAGAAAAAACCATTGTAGAAGCGAGGGGGAGGAAAATTTCGGGGAAAAAACCATGGCTGTTTGTGCAGGTCTGAGGAAAATTTCGAGTGGGAGGTCGGGGGCCGGGCGATGCACGTTTCTCTCGTACACGTACGCACGTGTGTGCGAGGCGTTGGCTCTAACTGAACCCGAGCGAGGTGTTGGGCTCTAAATGAAACCGAGCGATTGCACTGCAGGCTACACGTTACTGAACCCGAGCGATCAATCGATGGCTGTTAACTGAGCCCGATCGAGCGATTCCTTCGCTACTTCTGCTAACTGAAGCCGATCAATGCTGCCTCTGGATGAACAGTGAGCGTTGCAGGGGGGGGGGTTGGATGAACAGTTCCCGATGGGGGTGGATGAACAAGACCCCGTGGTGTTGCCTCTGGATGAACAGGACCCCGATCGATCGAGCCGGTTGGGGCTGGATGAACAGGACCCCGTGGAGGCACTACAAAAAAAATACACTTCCGTGATGATACGTGTTTGTCACAGTAGGTCGCTTTTTTGTCATGCATGTACATCCATGACAAATTTATGACAGAATCAAGATAGTCATACCTATGCTATCGTAGAAGTGTTCCATGACATTACCAAAATTTTCATCACGGAAGTGTCCACTTCCATGACGATAAATCGCGCGTCACAAAAGTGCTTTCGCCAAGGGTGACCGACACGTGGCATCCACCGTAACGGAACACCGTTAAGCTATCAGGTCGGATTTTGGATCCGATAACCCGTTAACAGCCCCGACCAATGGGGATTTTCCACGTGTAAAATCATCATTGGCTAGAGGAAACACGTGTCGGCTCATCGTCGGGACAGATGTCATCCACTCACTGGACAGAAGGCTCCTATGGCACGGCCCAACAAGTTTAAATGGGCCGGCCCAACTAGAGGCCCACAAGATTTTGTGGACCATAATGGGCCGGCCCTCTAAAGGCCCACGAAATTTTGCGGACCATAATGGGCTGGCCCAGCTAAAGGCCCACAAGATTTTGCGGGCCATAATGGGCCGGCCCAGGTAAAGGCCCACAAGATTTTTTTGTGCCATAATGGGCCGGCCCAGGTAAAGGCCCACAAGATTCTTGCGGGTCATAATGGGCTGGCCCAGCTGAAGGCCCACGAAATTTCGCCGACATTAATGGGCCGGCCCAGCTGTAGGCCCACAAGATTTTGAGGACCCTAGTAGGCCGACCCATTAACCGGCTGCCATGTTTTGGGCCAAATGCTGGCCCATATTTCATCCGGTCCATTAATAGCCTGCCATGCTCCGGGCCTAATAGTGTCCCATATGAGATCCGGCCCGTTAAAAGCCTACCATGTTCTGGGCCAAATTACGGCCCAGATCAGGTCCGGCCCTTTAAGAGGCTTTGGGCTCAATTATGGCCCATATCAGATTCGGCCTGTCAAGTGGACACTATGCTTTTGGGCCCACTTGCTAAAGGCCCACTTAGTAATTCGGCCTGATATTAGTTTTGGCCTGTTAAGGGCCCGTTTAACATTTCGGCCCTATATTAATTTCGGCCTGTTAAAAGCCCGCCATATAGTTGGGCCTAACTACGGCCCGGTTTGCATCCGGCCTGCTCGCAGCCGATATCTGATTGGGCCAAACAAGGACCCAGACAATTTTGGCCTATTAAAAGCCCGTGATTTGATTCACACAATCATGGGTCGGGGTTCATTTGGGGCTGCTGCCGGCCCGTGAGCTGATCGGCACGTTTCAGGCCCAACCTACATCGTGATTGCATGACGGCCCGATTATGTACCGTAAGTTTACGGTTTGGTCGGTTTACTGCGAAGACAGGATATATATACAGTAAAATAACTGCAGCATCGTGAATAAGAAAAAACCTATACTATACAATAAAGAAATTACGACATATTACATCCACTGGGCATCAAAGTTTGCCACTATGATAATAAAGCACAAGCAGACAGCAGATTACATACACTGGGCATCAAAGATCGCCACCAGTGCAAATAAATAAGCCAAAAAAATAATATACAAAACCGACATCACTTCAATAGAGTTCAAGAAAGGTTAGCCCTGCTGGGGCGCTGCAGCGCAAACAGCTGAGCAAGATGATGAGACTGCGCTTGTTCAACACTTATATCTTCCTCACTCTGAAAGATAAACAAGCAGACAGATGACAGGTTTTGCACATAAAAGTATCAGTGCTGACAATTCATCACATTTCTTACTAACGAATAAAATGACACAGTTTACATTTGCATTAACACAATATGGTATTGTTCAGGTCAAGACTTGGCAGGAAATGACATTATGAAGGAGTTGGCAGCTTCACGACACCACTGGATTACATTTCAAGAACTCATAAGTATCAATGGTTAGTGTGCTATCAATTTATACCATTTCAGATTGGAAAATAAAGAGACGGTTTAAATAATAGTAGAATGATATGACATTTTTCATAGTTAAGACATTGCAGAATATGACATTGTGCTGTAGTGGGTAGGTTCACCACACCACTGGATTGCAGATGAAGAACAGAAGCATACATGCAGTGCAAAAGAAGATCACTTTCTCTGTATAGTTTAATTTACATGGTATGAAGAAGGAACTTGGTTGTACAACTGAAAACTTAAATTGAGAAAGGACGAACTTTTGTTTATGAACTACATATAATAAACTTTAAACAAGCAATTTGATGCAAACACCAAAAATAAACAGTTGTTGCAGTCATGCCTAACCAAATATATACAACAAAGTTTGAAGGCTTGAGATGGACAAACTTACATTATTGGTGAAGACAGGCTCTATAAAGGCCTTGTCCATGCTGATGGGGGGGGGGGCAATTCAAGAAGTTTACCACAGAATCTTCTTCAAAAGCATTGCCTTTATTCTATATTTTGTTAAGAGTAAATATAGATGTGATAATATACGAAAAAATGGAGAATATTTAAGATAAGATGAAGAGTGATGCTACATAACCAAGTAGCTATAAATGTAAGTGCAGCGATACAGGCAAAAGGTATAGCCAAGAGCAATGCACAGCTAAAATTCTTCAGTGCCAACCTTATGGTAAGAGTAAATATAGATCTGATGTGTAGAAAATGGAGGGCAAAGGAAAATAAGCTGCAGAGTGATGGTACATGAACAACTACCTGTCATTATAAGTACACTGATAAAGGATAGCATGTACTTACAAGAACAATGCAGAGCTAAAGAACATTGACATTGGATATATTCTACACTAATGTAACCATTCATACAGATCAGATAATTTGGAGCGAACAATTGATAAGCAAGCTATCATGCATACTGCTGTCACATAATGAACCAGGTATGTATGCAAGTACAGTGATACAGGACAACAGGTACTAACAAGAGCAAAGCAGCGGGAAGCATATTTGAGATATCCGGTCGTTCTTGTCAAACCAGAATTCTTCTTCGAGCAGATTTCCTGCCAAAAAGATCCGTAAGGCACATGCGGAAAAGTAGAAGTTCAAATTGTCATGTGATTTCATAGACAGTACCTCATCCTGGGAACGAGACCAGTGCATAACAAGGATTTTCCATTCAATGCCTTCTACATTTAGCACAGGAGACTTCACCAGAAATTCGTTTATAGACTTGCCATCAAAGTGTGATTTCCTCAGGTAACACCGATACTACTGCAATGCTTCCTTGAAAAGCACAAGCAAGCTTTGCTCGTCAGGACTATCCAGATTGACCCTCGCCTAGTTAAAAACAATGTAATGTAAATCATTGATGTGTTCAATCAGCAGAAAACAGGAAAATAATAGCCATGAATAATAGCACTTACACGTAAGTTGGACAGGAAGATGTGAAAATGGTGTTTGTCTTCACAATAATCTTTCCATGATGGGAATATATGCACGTAGTCCCTAACAACATTGAAAGCATTGTCATTTAAATTGGGAATAAATGGAATGGGGTTCCAATCTGCAGGAATTGGCCGTCTCTGAAGTTGGGATAGGTCTTCGGCCGGTGGACTTGCTGTACTTTTTGCTGGAGTGGGATTTTTCTGTGGTACAGCTGGTGCTATGGAAAATGAAATCGGTATACCTTTTGCTGAAGTGCAGGTCCTGTGTGGTGGGGCTAGTGGTGTGGCCAATGAAGTATGGGTACAGTCTGCTGGAGTTGGTCCTACGTTTTGTGTCACTGGTTGTACAGCCAATATAAGTGGGGTGCTGTCTCATTTCTCTGGCACCACCACGTTTTTCAAGGACTTTGCTGGTGCTCCTTCTGGTTCAGCAATCACCCTCTTCCTTTTTGATGTATGATGCACAAGAACATCATTTGAGTGAAAAAACATGGTATGATGACATATGGAATATGTATTGATAATGGATGGGCATGGCATCTCGACATATATGATGAGTAAACTAAGCAGATGGCGGTGCAACAAAGTAGAATAAATGCAAGCCAACATATGCAAGATACCCGCAATCAATAAAACATTGACAAATTAGAACACGCACCTTGATGGGTGAACAGGACAGGCCATCTGCCTTTGACTCCTCGAGGTTAGAATAGTCATTAGGATGATATTCTGAATAAGAATCAACAGGTGGGGAGCGTTTGAGTTTCATTGCATCCAGAATGGCACTCAATGCCTTGGTGCCAATTTTGTAAGTCATTGCAGTGTTTAACTTCAAGAGTGGACTGCTGCTAGTGTGACACAAAGCAGCTACACAGATCATAGTGTAGATATAACGGGAAAACCTTAAGCATCAGAGTAAAATCAGCAAAGTGGAACTTGCTAGAATATATGTGCTAGTATTACCGGTACGACTAGAACGGCTTCGGATACCAGCTCTCTTCAAGTGAAGGTGCGGTACTGTTAATATCAATGTAACTCTCAAAGGCAAAACAACTCCCCGCATTTCCTTGCTATTCTTATAGTATTCAAGTGGGCAGGCCACTACAAATCCTATTTATATGTTTACAAGATCCTACGAATCAAAGAGGCTCAAAGTGTCCATCACAACCGACCGTATAGACCTCTACACTGCAAATGTCCCTGCTCATCTTCAGTACAAGGAACATACTGTACAACTATCATACTCCCTCCACTCCAAAATATAAGTCTTGGTAGAGATTTCCACTATGGATCACATACAGATGTATCCAAGTACATTTTAGAGTGTAGATTCACTCATTTTGCTCCATATGTAGTCCATGGTGGAATATATACAAAGACTTGTATTTAGGAATGGATAGAGTACATATTAAAGAAGAATGGAAGAGGAACATGGTAAAGAAGAGCAAGCAGATTTTGGATAATAAAATGTTGGTTGCGCAGTGCCCACACATGATGAACCAGAGCGCATTAAGAATACAACTCCTAGCTGTCTCTCGACCATTTCAGGCGGTTGGATGAAGATCCTACGTCTCCTAACCCTTCATCTTCCTCGTCTCTGATTCTTCCCATACAGAACACCGCACGGGCCGCCGGCCGGACCACCGGCCCCCACCGCCTGTGTTCCTCCGCCCCCCCCCCCCCCCCCCCCCCCCCCTCGAGTTTTCTTCGTTCGGCGATGCCCCACAACCACCCGAGCCCCTTTGATCTCACTGGCGAACTCTGGCGAGCTCTGAAAAATCGACTGACCCAATTTTGAAATTTAGTCTACTGTGATTTAACTAGTGTGGAATATAAAAGGGGAAAACCATAAGCATTGCGAGTATGGTGTTGAGCGTGCCATGGCGGATCTGAAGGTGCAAACCGGACAAAGGCAACTTCACAACCAAGATAAGAAATCAGAGTAAAGCAGTGGCGATCTATTTTCTTGCTGCGATAAATAAGTTGAACATATATGAAAGAGTACCGCCTCTGGTGCAGCACCGTGTAGGCATCTGCTGAGAATTTGACGGTGCTGCGGTAGCGATGGCTGTCAGCGGCGTGGAAGCAGATCTAGGTGGGTAGACGGTGGTGGAGGGGCGCGGTGGACGAGACGGTCGTAGGAGCGGTGCCGGCAAGGTGGACGACGACGAGGATGAAGCGAGAGGACGGGATGCAAGGATCCCGGTCCGAAGCCGTGGATGAGAGAGGTCGACCTCTTGTAATGGACGGCGGCATCGGGGTATCAGCTCCGGCATGGTGGAGGAGGACGGCGGTGGATGGGGTGGCGGACGGAGCCGGACGGAGGAGGGTGGGGTGGAGAGGGTGTTTTGGCGCCCATGGAGTACGAATGGGGAAAAGGGAGGTAGAGAGGAAGGGGGAACCATGTATTCAGGGCGCGCTTGTCTCAAATGCGAGGAAATTTACAAACTTAGCCCCCGTTTCAAATTCTACTACAGCACAGCAACACTACTCGGTCGGGGATAGGACAGTAATCTCGCATACACCGAATATTTGCCGACCAGAGTTTGTTTTTGGCGCCCACCGTGTATGAATCCGGGTGAGAGGCGGTTACGTCACATTTGGGTGAAATTACAAACCTACCCCTATCGAAACCTATAGAAATCCAGCATATAGGCTTGGCGTGGCAGGGATAGGCAGCAGTGATTTCCATCTCGCAGATTTTGGTTCCAGGTGGTTACTGCAACTTTCCCCGCTTCATTCAAATTTTGCAGAGTGCACGTTTACCATGCCAACTCAATTCGAATCCCGTTTGTATTCTATTTTTTTGGGCGGGATCCATTTTCAATTGGAATTACATTCTATATACATCATTTTTTTATATATACTTTCAAAAGCACAACACCATTTATACATAAATATGGTTCACAAATGGCATGATCTCAGATTCATAAGGTTGTATCCATCAATTTGGATTTTCAAATATTTGAAACCACTTTATGTTGAAATCCAATGTATGCATTCCTTGCTAACTGTCTCCAATTAATGTGTGTTTCATGCGGTTTTTTTACTTCTCAAACATGTATAATGTGTTTCACACACGCAACATATAGTGTAACCCCGTTTAGACATTAATTGCATATAAACCATGCATTGTTTGTAATTGAAGAATCTATGGATCGCCAATATTGATAAAATATATAACATTACACGTGTGCCCAAATTCAAATGAATACGCATGTTTGATACACCAATTTGCGTTATTATATTATCGATGTCATGATCTCCAGTTTAAATATTTGAATCCCCTTTAATCCAGATATTCGTCTCATATAGCTATCACTCATGCTTATATAGGACTATCTCTCTGGACCTATATGCGTTCATCGTCTCTCAGGTATCTCTCATGCTACATGTATGTTGACAATGATCTTTTATCTTCGTAACACACTGACGGTACTCTCTCCCTCGACCTTCATCACTCTATCTCTCTCTAAGTATATCTCGCTCCCTGCTATGTGTCTCTAACAATGATTCTCCATGTGGAATCTCTTTCTCTCACACAAACACAAAACTTTGTCTCCCGGGGTCTCATTTCTCTCTACTATTCCCATGTGTGCCACTCGCACACCCCTCATACAGAGATGTCTTTCGCTCCTTAGATATGAGAACCTACGACTCTTCCTCATCAATATCTCTTTCTCACACACAAACACAAACTCTGTCCCCCAGGGTCTCATATTTCTCCATTGTTCTCTTGTATGTCGCTCACACACACCCTCTCTCCCTGGAGATATCTTGCGTTCCCTCATATGTCTCTCTAGCTATCACGCTCGTTGTGAAATATCTTTGTCTCTCGCAGACACAAAACTCCGTCTCTCTAGATCTCATTTCTCTCTGTTATCTGTTTGTATGTGACTCACATGCACCCTCTCTCTATCTCTCTCACACCCACACACATAACCCAGCCTTGTGATCCACTCGACTCCTATCTCTAACGCACACTAGCTAGCATCTTTATCTTTCTATTTATCTGTTTCTCCATCAACCTTCTTTCTCGCCCTCACTCTTGATTCCTATCACGCACACTACATATGTTTCTCTCTACATGCAGTCAAGTGCCCTCTCACACACATATATAACTTAACCCTTTGAACCACCTGACGGTCATCTCCAACACCCAAAATAGCGGATGTCCCTCTAGCTAGCATCTCCATCTTTGTATCTATCTGTAGTTTCTCTGTCAACATTTCTTTCTCGCATGGAGTCTTGCTTCCTATCACCCACACTATATATGTCTCTCCATACATATGCATTTATAGGTTGGTCTCTTTTGCACAATCGTTGCGCCTCACTCCCTCTGCTCGCCATAGATGCATGCTCCAGCCCACGCCACTATCTCTTAATGGCAAAAACACATGCTCAATTGTCGGGACTTCTTCCATGCATTCTCACATGCATGCATATTGTCATACCGATCCGTCTCTCCTATGTCGTTGATCTTATGACTTATGTCTTCTTTCTTTTATCTCGATCATGCGCGCGCGCACACACACATCCCACGTATACATGTATACCTCTCACACATGCACGTTCAAGGTCTCTATGTCCCCATATGTAGTTAATTACCGTCAATCCTAACGCCACATCGAATCGTTCTCCTCTTTTGTGCACATAACTTCCGCCTGGATGGGTAAAACACACACTCACATTTAACAATCTCCTTCTAGCTACCCCCCGCCTCTCACTCTTCCCCTATATCCCCGAAACCAATAAGACCATCCCTTAGTTTAATTCCCGCCTACATGCACCATCGATTATAGTAGTCTTCCTCGGTGTCTCTCGAACAAACACGTTCTCTCGAAGTCGACTCCTCTCACGCGCACACATCCTTCCCTCCCCTCTCTACGGGCATTTTCTCTCTTGCACCCCATCATTGGTGGCCTCTGCCATACACATCACCTCTCTATGATGAAAGCCATGCACACTTAAATTATATCCACCACAAAGGACCCCGCGACACACACACACACACGCACCCCAACACAAAAACACACTAAGAATCCATCTCTCTCTCTCACACACACACACAAACACACACACACGCAAGCACGCATGCCCCCCCCCCCACACACACACTAAGAGTGCATCTCTCTCCCTCTATCTCACACACACACACACAAACTAAGACTCCATCTCTCTCTCTCCTCTCTCTCTCTCTCTCACACACACATTAAGACTCCATCCCACACACACATGCTCTAGGCGGAGCATTTGTTCCTACCACCCTTCATCCAACCTTACCCGTATGATAAAAAATCACCTTTATTTACTTGCAGAACATGGACAAATTCCACTTTACTTTAGTAGTCATCAAACTTATCATCTGTACCTTTATAAAAAAACGAGTTGGTGGTGATGGTGTGCCTGCCATCTTGTAATACAGACCGTATGATCTATATCTGAGGATAGAAAGCAAACTATGATAATTTTACAAAAGATACCGGCACCTCTCTCCACATCATTATCTCTCGCAACCTCATTGCTCAGCAATTAAAAAAGGAATAAGTCTCTGGAACAATCTAGCATGCATGGTAGCTGCTGCCGCCTGCCGGCGCCATCCATCCCCATGCCTCCACCCATTCCGACCACCAGTCACCACCATGCTCCACTCGTGCTCGCCTTATCTCTCATCTTTCATTTTTTTGATGACATTCTCGAGATACCAGTTTTCCGATAAAATTCTTGAGATATCACTAGTTTTTACACATGGGATTACTCCTGCATGGGTCAATCACAACAGGTGTTCTGTAAAAAATGCATATTGATGTTCCGTGCAATGCACGAGAATCTTGCTTGTAATTATATAACACAAATCACAAGCAGGAAGTGACATTTTTTTGACACAACCACGTTAAGATGGCCACGTAAATCACTAGCCAAAGTAAATACCATTATACTTATATCCCGATGCAAAAGGTTGAGTACATGTCTGAAGAGTAGAGTCGCACACACGCACTCTGTCTCTCAGAATCTCTCTCACACACACACCAGTTACGTAATGCCCACTTAAGTGTACACGTATGTTACAATTTGTGCACCCGTGGGTACACGTGATGCTGCGCATTTATTTAAGCCGGAAGGCGAACCCAAACAGTAGCTGCATTCATTCCCCTCCCACCACCTCTTCTCTGGTCGCCGTCGCCCGGTAGCCATGGGCCGGCCGAAGGTAACAACATACGCCATACTCCCGCCGGAGCGGCGCTTTAATATGGAAATTTTAGTGGTCATGCATGCATCTTTTTGTGCTAGCACTCCTATACTCCCTCCGGTCCTTTTCAGTCCGCATATAAGATTTGACTGAAGTCAAGCCTCGTAAAGTTTGACCAACTTTATAGAAAAAAGTATCAACATTCACAATCTGAAATCAATACCAATAGATGTGTGATGACTTAAAGTTTCATATTGTATAACTTTAGCATGACAGATATTGATATTTTTTCATATAAATACCGTCAAACTTTGTGAAGTTTGACTTAAGAGAATTCTAACATGCAGAGTAAAAAGGACCGGAGGGAGTATAAGGGTTGACCGGTCGCTTCCCGCGGACGTGCGCGGGCGGTGGAAGAGGAAGGAGAAGGGAAGCGGGCTGTGGAGTAATGTTTTTACCACAATTTCTTTGGAAACTGAGTGCAATAATTGAGTAGTTTTGCAAACTACCAATACTACACCTGAAACGGTTCAAAACCTATACTCCCTTGCCAGCGCGCGCTTCTCGCGTGAAACGGTTACCGTCCCCCTAGAGCGTCAGTGCCGCATTAATGCGCGGCCAGAGCGGAGGCGACCTCTCACTGGCATCGGCTTTGAAGTGGCGCGACGGCCGAGAGAGCGCCGCTTCCCGGTGCACGCGACTGCTCCGCGTCGAGACTGGCCATAGGCCCTGTTTGGATCCATGGGTTAGAGTTAGTTTGAGCTAGTTGGGGCTCAAATAGCCCTAAAATATCCAAGCATGAGGGTTTAAATTGGAGCAAGTTGCACCGAACCCACCAAAAAAATATCCCACCCAAGAGGTGCTAACTGGAGATAGTTCTCATTGGGACCACTGAAAAATCACTTTTCTCTCTCCATGAAGTGCATTTATTGTCAATCTAACCCTGTCACCCAAACACCTCTTTGGCTACGGTTAGTTCAGGGTTAGTCATGAGTTAGTCTAACCTCTAGCTAAGTTAGAGTATCAAACATGATTAGTATAGGACATGCAAGTTGCTCAAAGCATACAGGCAAATTCGTACGTGAAAGGATTTTTTTCTTTTTGAAAACGGAACTTGAAAGGAATTTTTTTAGAATGCTCTTGGCATGTCGCTAACATGTGATAGTTAACCGACCTCAATAGACGGCAGAAACGCCAACCCACCGCACTTTGATAGAGACGAGGAGGGAGAAGCGATACAGGCTGCTAGATTACTAGAGATAGGTGTCGCACGGAAGCCAAGAAATATGGTGATAGCGTGGGTTAGCCATGTACTAGTATGATACTACACTGGGCTGCCGTGTTTCGTACTCTTCCAGTGCACTGTGGAGATGATTGGTTAATTTTATATCACTGAATAATATTAAATATTATCAGTGCAGACGCTCCACCACGAGGTTCCTTGCTCCTTCTCGGTCGTTCGGAATCTATGTTCTTCCACTCTATTTTTTTACGTGAGCTTTCTTCATCCTTTTGCCAACACGCGAGACATCTAGCATCAAGGTGCATGTGTTATGCAAGGATAGTTCCAGCTATATGAAGAACACGTGGGACTGGAACTACGAGACGAACATGTACCCAGGAGTGGACGTACGAACCTGAGTAATGTAGCGCAGTAAGTGAAGCGGAAAGGCACAAATGGTATGAACATGTGTGGCATATAGGGTGTGTTTGGTTGCGTTCTCGTCTCAGCATAGTTGTTCCCTCTTCATGCATGCTCAACTCAACACCCCTCTTCATGCATGCTTCTAGTGTATTTGTGCTAAACTAGTGTGGACTCATGCACCCTCCATACACTCTACCAAACACCCAAAAGTAGGTCGAGAAGGGAACTCTTGGGTGGCATTTGTCTCTTACTACGTACTACCACTAAATGTTGTACGTGAAATGCACGGTGATGTTATGGAGTACGTGCATAAGTACTCTACTACTACTATATTAGTTGGAGGCACATATTAACTTTTATATTTGTTTACATGTATGCCCCGAGACCTTCCAACTAGACGTGTCTTTGTATCCAGGTCGCACTTTGTATTGTTCATACCACTAAGTACTACTACGTGTGGTCTCCGACCCAGAAGTGGAAGAAGTGGAAACGCTCTACCACGTTGTTTTTTACGCTGGGCTCTACCACGCTGTTCATGTCCCACTCCTTTCGCTGACGTGTGGGACATCCAGCACGTGCCGTGTTTGGCACCCTTCGTCGTAAGAGTTGAAACGCTAGCATTCATCAGAAATAAAAAATAATTATAAATCGGCAGTGATACTATACCACGCGGTTTCCTTGCTCTTCGATATCGAAAAGAATACTTCTGTTCGCCAACATGTGGGACGTCAACCATCCTGGTCCACTTGCCATGCACGCAGAACTCCAAGGGAGTCACCCAGGTTGTCGCGCCGCAATAACAATGACTAATGAGCCGTCAAATCACGGGCCCACTTCCCACTTTGAAGTTGCTTGGACGAAGGAACCATCATGACTTCGTTGAATTCCGCTTCTTGAAGAAAACTACTGTACCAGCAGTACTGCTAGCTACAGTAGTTACTCCAATAGAGGCCTCCTTTCGTTCATAGGATAGGAATATGAAAATCATAGGAAGTGAGATGACATGCATCTCAATTCCTATAGAGAAAGAGATGCCATTTGATGCTTAGGATAGGAATTTTTCCATTTAGTCTAGGCCAATGTACTGGTAATTTGCTCTACAAACTACAGTAGTAACTAGTAGTACTGGTACATGCTCATACTCAGACACACACACACACACACACACACACACTAACTACTAGTACTACTACTTTTCACATGCTGGCCAGACGCCGTCATTCTCCTTCCCAGCTTTGTCGGCGACACCCCACCGTGCTTGGATCTCCGCCGACCTCTCCGCAGCAGTGCGTGCATCCTTTTCTTTCTTGTGGCGGCGGGCCTCTCTTTTCTTGAGTGCTTTCTAAATTTTCCGCTCCCTCTGTGCGGCTTTGGCCGCCTCTTGCTCTACCCGCCATTCGGCCTTGGCATCTTCAAATTCCTCCCACATAGTTGTGAGGTCGCGAGCGGCGATGAACTCGGCACGGCGGGATGCCATCGCTTCCCTACCATTTTGTGTGCGGTCATGGGCGGCGAGGAACTCGGCGCGGCGGGATGCCATCGCTGCCTTACCGGTTAGTGTGTGGCGCGGTGGCATGAACAACGCTTGGTGAGAGCTCTGGGGTGGAGTGGCCGGACAACCGTATAGTGCATTGGTTTGTCAAGAGCTCAAGGACAGAAGACGAAGCAAATTTGGATTCCCCTTTAATCCTGGTCATTTATTACCGAGTAAAATGCATTGGTGGTCATCGAACTTGTCTTGATAGCTCACTTTGATCATTGTATACGAGATATGGTGATTATACGGCCACTGGCTCAGCGTATAGCTCCGTATTTGTCTGGTTGACCAGTCAAACAGTCCGCATGCGCCTCATCAGCTCGTGTTCTTTATCTATCTATGCGGGCCTACCTGTCAATGGAGAAAGAAATACTGTAAAAACCAAAATTATGCTATAGTCCGGACCGCTTCCGGAGCCCGCTCTCACCGTCGTGGCCCCTCAAGATGCCAGCTGCCCGCTGCATGCATGCATAGCAAGTAGTATTCCTTATGTGGAGGAGAGAGAGGCATTGACAAAGTCAAGGAGTGGGCTCTGCAAGAGCCCGTGTCTACACGTGCTCCTAGGTATAAAAAATAATTCTAAAAAAAGGCATAAAAACAATTCTGTCTTAAAAAAAGAAAGGTAAACAACATTTGAGAGGAAATACATAGAGAGAAAGTGAGAAAAAGCTGTAACCTGGGCATTATATGAGGAAGGAGGGAGTGGTGCACATGCCAAGTTCACTGGGCTGCCGTGTTTCACACTCCTCCGTCGTAACAGTGGAGACAATAGCTTTCATCAAAAATAAACAATGAATACTCGTTGCTCGTCCACTATATCGGAAAGAATACTTTCATTCGCCAACAAGTGGGACGTCGACCATCCTGGTCCACCTGCCATGCACAAAATTATCCTGGTCTACCCCGGTCGTATCGCAGGCCCAACCTTTCCCACTGTAAGTTGTTCGGATGAGGGAACCATCATGAATTCGTTGAATTCCGCTTCTTCAATAAAACTTACTGTACCCGCAATACTGCTATCACACGCGAAGACTGGACGGCACTATACCATGTCATATCACTGAAACCCACCAGGGCAAACTAACCCGCCTAGGTCATCTATTTTGGAACGAAGGGAGTACGTCTCTGCACTTCTATGATTTTGTGTTGCACATCGTATCACTAAAACCCACTAGGCCAAACTAGCCCACCTAGGTCATCGATCGCTAAGCCTACAATTTTACGAGCTAGGGTTATTGGTCGATCGATGAGGGATAAGTATAAGCGTACCACGAGCTCATCAGCCCCAACGTTTCTCTTTGGTGAGTGTTTTGCAAGTACTATAGCTCGCACAGTAGCTAGCCTACTAACACCAAGAATCATCAAACAAGCCCTGCTGATATGATAAACAGTTCAAACTTACATCTAATCATGCCATATATTACATCAAAAGCTGGTGAGGATACATCTGTTTCCGTAACTCGGAGAGGGTTCGCATGATTCACTATCAAACAAAAGTAGCAAGATCCGCCCACATAAGACAGTGCACTAGCCCTAAGATGGTTTGATAACACGCATTGTTCTGGTAATTAAACACAGGGCAATGCAAATTACCCTGAAGGATTAGCCCGACCAACTATTTCTTGTCATCAATCTCTCGGGCAATGACCACAGCACGGACATCGGCATGGGAATCTATTTCTGGGGCGATGTCCGCAGGACTGACCGCGACATCGGAATCAATCTCTGGGGCGATGTCCACAGGATGGACAGCGGCATCGGAATCGATCTCCGGGGCGATGCCAACAGGACTGGCCACGACATCGGAATCATGAAGGACGTCCACCGGCACCTGCACAACCCTAACATATTAGCAAGCACATTGCAAATAATCAAAAACCACAACTATGGTAATAAGCCATTATTTTTTTACCTTGGGAAGCTCACCGGGGGATCTCATCCCTCCGGGGGCCATCTCCTCATCCTCGATGGGGGCCATCACCTTGCCAGGGGAATACTGCTTCTCAACGGCGACTATCTCCTCAAACTCGGTCTTGAGCCTCACATAGGTGGCAATCAGAGTTCCTGGGGTAGGCACGGTGGGGCCCTTGCCATTCTTCCAACTTCCTTTGAGGAGTTCGTCCACCAACGTCCTCAACTCTTTGGCCAATGCTTGTTTCTTGGAGTTCTTCGTCTCCATGGGTTGGCCCGCCAACATGGTCAACTCGTTGGTCGGTGCTCGCTTCCTGGAGATCGCTGTCTCCAGTGGGTTGTCCACCGGCAACTCTTTGCCTAGTGCTCCAGGATCCATCAACGAACTGACAAACAAAAAGCAATCGAAAGCAAACCACAATCACAATGAGAACGGGAAAAGAATAGGATGTGAGAATCGGGCGGTGCTTCGCAAAAAGAAGATTCTTGGAATGAAAATATAGCAGCATAACGGATTCGCCCACCTTTCCTTCATCGGTACAGAAGAAAAATGGCAGAAATGAGTAGCCTGGAGTGAGATTTTCTTCAAGAAAGGGAAGAAAGGGCTTGAACGAGCGTTCTAGTGAAATGATGGTTACTTCGTGTAGTCCAACTTGGAGGCCACCTTACCACTGCTGGTAAAGGTGTGGGTTTTGTGATATGACGGTTCATGACAGCCACACCGGGGTTACAGGTGAGTCTCTACTGTAGCACCTCGATGTGATTTGGTGGATGGCACGCGGGCCCGGATGCTTTGAAATGTCCCGCTTGTAGATAGAGCGGCTAGTCATATAGGAGTGCTCAATATTGTGCACCGCGACCAAGGCGGAGAGGAAAATGAGAGAACTACGTAATTAATGCATGAGTTTAATTAGGGTAGTTTTGTAAAGTACGAGATACATTCCTCCAATCGCAAAATGCCTTGGTTCATGAGATTTGAGATTTGAGCCCTATAAACCGGAAGGGAGGGAGTACTGCACACGGTGTAGTCTAGTCACTTGTTGAAATCTCTAGAAAGGCAAATACTCCTTTCCGGTTTACAGGGCTATACTACTCCCTCCATCTAGGTGTTTAAGTCATCTAAGGATAGCCATAGTGGGAGTAACTTAGCTAGTAACATAGCGCACTCCAAGAATTTTTTGCTTATGTGGCAAGTAATTAATGAGAGGTGGTAACATAATATGTTACTATAACATAGCGCTTTTCAAGATAAGATGAGTCTACAAGCTAATAAATGAAGCCATCTAAAATACTACTATAAGTGGGGTTGTCGGCGCAGTAAATCCCCACGTCCGCCCCCTCGGCTTCGCAGCCCACAGGGCTATAAGTAGGGGGAAGAGGGGGGCACGCGCGCCCCTCCTTCCCACTACTCCTCGCTCTCTTCCTCCTTGCCGCTCCTCGCACTCCTCCTTCCTCTTCTCTTCTTCGCTCCGCCGCACCCCCAAGCTCCGGCGAACGCTGCGGCGACAGCTCGCGATGGGTTCTTCCTCCGTTGCCGCACCTTCCCGAGTGCGTTCCGGTACCTGGGACGGTTCCGAGGTTCATGAAGACCATATTGAGTTCCTCCGCCGGACCCGTCGGCTTCTCGGCGAGGATCGCGTGCAGGTGCGTCTTGCACCGGAGGGGGAGATTTCCCCCACCCGGCAGGAGGGCGAGCGGGTCATCTTCCTCTCGCACAGCCTGCGCGGGCTAGGGCTGCCGGCGAGCAGCTTTTTCCGGTCTTTCTTGGAGTTCTACGGCCTCCAGCCGCACCACCTCACCCCCAACACAGTGGTGCTGCTGTCCGCCTTCGTGGCCTTGTGCGAAGGCTTCCTCGGAGTCCTCCCCACCCTCGAGCTCTGGGGGGAGTTCTTCTTCTCCAAGCTCCGCACCCAGGCCGCGGGCGTGCCGGCTCAATGCGGCGCCTTCATTGTCGTGCGAAGGTCAGGAGTCGACAACCCCTTCCCCTCCATCTCACTGATAAAGTCGGCGAAGATGTGGCAGAGATCCTACTTCTACGTCAGGAACGTCGCCACGAGGGGCGACTAGGTCAATCTGCCGGCTTTCGAAGCCGGCCCGCCGGCTGGGAGACTGCCCAACTGGTCGTACCGGGCCAGGTCGCTGCGCCTGCGGGAACCGGCGCCATCACGCGACTCCGAGTGCTGAAGTAGTCGGAGGGTCTGACTGGTCCGGACCTGCTGGCCGCCTTCGTCTGGCGCCGAGTTCTCCCACTCCAAGGCCGCCCTCACATGATATGCCAGATGAGCGGGCACCGCGACCCGAGTCGAATGTGCACCAAGGACATGCCTCGCGAAGAGGTGGCCTTCATGGTGAACTACCTCTCGGACAGCAGGCTCCTGGAGGACTGGCGATTCGGCAAGGAGGCATACTCCCGCGCCAACCCCCCGCCCGTGGTGAGTCGCCTTTCTTTTCTTTCTTTAGATTGTCTTCTTCTTGCCGAGTTTTGTTTTGACCAGTCGGCTTTGGTTAGAATCCCCTTCTTCATCCACCAGCCAGCACCTCAGGGCCGGCCCGTGAGTTCCTCGCCGACCGGGCGGAGAGCGACATCGACGACCCCGATCTGGGGGCGGCGGCTCTGGAAGACGACGCCGAGGGAGGAGGAGGGATAGCAGGCGACTTCAGGCCCTCGGCTACCTTCTCCGACTGGCCTGAAGACAGCGCCGAGGGAGAAGTTGCCCCTCGCCATCGGCCAGGAGCCAGCCAGCCTGGCGCGGGCTCTTCTGCCGCGCCGGGCGCTCCAGGCGGCGGGAAGAAGCGCAGGGCCGTGCCGACCTTGTTCGGCAGTCGGACGAAGAAGCCCAAGGGCTTGGCTGCGGCGACCCGGCGGAACAAGGCAGCCGCGAAGGCCATCTGCTTCCGTAAGGAAGTGAAGAAGCCGTCGTTGGTCTTCGCATAAGTATTCTGTCTTCAAAGTTTTATTCTTTCTTCGTGATTTGTCTGAGTATCTGCTTGCACCTCTTTCTTCAGGGCTCCCCTCTCTCTTGAGCGGGTCGCCGCTGCCTCCGTCATGGGGTCAGCGGAGACGTCCGCCACCACTCGGCGGATTGACCCCGCTGCTGACCTCCGGGAGGTGACAGAGCAGAATGCGCAGGAGAGGCGCAATGAAGAAGAGGCCCTCCGCCTGGAGAAGGCGGGGGCCGACAGGGTGGAGGCCTCTGCTAAGAAAAAACTAGGGGAGGCCGAAGCCGCCGCCGCGGTGAAGCAGCAGGCTGAGGAAGCCGCACGCCGCCAGTCGGCCTTGCTTGTCACCCCGCCGAACTCTGCGCCTCCGCCTCCGGAGTTCACGGGGCCAACTGGAGAAGCCGGCGGGGATAACCTCGTCGAGGAGAGGGAAGGCGGCGACCCCTCTACTCCGGATGCGCATGTTCCGCCGCCGCCTCCGTCGCCGTCTCAAGGCGCGCAAGGTGAGTAGCCAGCGGACCCTCCGTTGCCGCCGACCGAAGATGAGGCCGTGGCGAGGCTACTCCTCCAAGTCGGCTTGCCAACGCGCCGTCATCTAGAGAAGACGACTTCGGCACCCCGCCCCCTGGAAGCCGGCACCGCCAGCTCGGCGGCCCCAGACGCCGAAGCGACGAGCGCCGCACCTGTTGGGTGGGTGCGAGGAGGCGGCACAGGGCCGCTGAATCGGGCGCTCCTGGACGTCCAGGCGAAGCTCCGTGCTGAGGGCGACGCTCTCCAGAGTTGCACCAAGGCGTTCCTAGCGTCGCGGGCAGCCGTCCGGGTATGTCTTTTCTTTGGTCTTTGTTTTCTTGCTCCTCTCTGTGGGGGCGCGCCAGCGCACCCACTGGGTTTAGTCCTCGAGTTTCAGGCCGGCTGCTGAGCAGGTGGCCCGGAACTCCAATTGATGAACTTCTGGGTACTAACTTTGTCTGAAATGCTTGTCGCAGGATTACCACAACCTCCGCGTCACTGCCTTCAACCGTAACGTTGAAGAGCTGGGCAAGCGGACCGCTGACTAGGCGGAGAGCCGGAGTAAGGCCCCCTTTTTTTCTCTGCGGGGGCGCGCTAGCGCACCCGCGGGCTGTAGTCCCCGAGATTCGGGCCGACTGCTGAGCAGTCGGGCCGGATCTCCCCGACGACCTAGTTTATTGACGACTGTTATCTTTCTTCCTTTCCTTCAGGAGCCAACACTGCACTTAAACAGCAGCTGAGCGAAGCCAACTCCGCCCTGCGCGCCAAATGGGAGGAGTGCAGCAAGCTCGCCACAGAGCGCGATCTGCTGGCCACTCAGTTGGTAGAGTAGAAGGAGCTGCTTGTGAAGTCTCAAAGGGAGGCGGAGGAGACGGAAACCGCCCTCTTGGCCGAGTTCGCGAGCGAGCGCTCCTCCTGGTCTGACAAGGAGGCGCTGCTGTCCTCCGGCTTCCACGAGATTGAAGACATCGTTGATGGTGAGTCTCTTTATTTTCTTTCTTCGAGTTGCCGACTTAGATCGTGCCGACAGCCGGCTCCTTGTCCTTTCTTCCTCGGGCGCCGCGTCCGAGACGTCGTGCCTTGATCTCGGTGCGGGTCGTCGTTTGGCCGCTGCGGCGCCTCCGTGCGGCAGCCGGCCTCGTTCTGCGCGGCGGCCGCTTCGAGGAGCCGCTGGACTCGCTCCATCATGAGGCGGCGTTCTTTGCCCTCGAAATTGTCCAGCTCATCCGCCGCTGCCTGGGCGGCTCGGATGTTCTCCACCGGTGTAGCATACACGGGGCAGCTAGCCCCAAACAGGCTGGCGATGGCTACGCCGCGCTGCTGGACCGCACCAAGGCGGCTGGGCCCTGCAGGGCGGCGAGCCGCCAACGGCGCGATCCATCTCCCGCTGGTATGCTTCTGACAAGCGTCTCATGTTGGCCAGCTTCTTCGCGCCTTCAACGAGCTGAAGGCGGCACGCTTCTAACGTCTCTGCGTCAGCATCATCCGGAATGGGTGCAGTCAGGTCTTGCAGCGCTGCACCGAGTGAGTCGGGCGATCCTCCGCCAGGGAACTCGTCATGACTGATGACTAGCACATCATTGACGGTGCTTCCGTCGCTCTTTGCGTGGGGGAGAGGTTCGTTGTAGACCACCACGTTGGTGGGGAACGCGTCGATCAACGCGGTGTCGGAGTCGACCAGCATCGGGTCGGTGGAGCCCACGGACTCCAAGTCTACGGCAGGCTCGCCGGAAACGTGGAGTTGATCGAGGAGGCCTGCGAGGAGGTTTTCGGGGCCGCCCACGCCTTCGTCGGACGCAGGTTCGTCGGAGAGGCGGACCTCGCCGACAAGTTCGGCCAAGGAGCTGGATGCGCACGCGATCTCAACGCCGCGCAGCGCGTCGATGCAAACTTCGCCTGGCGTGCCTGGCTGGCTGCGCTCGCCAGGGAGGAAAAGGGTTCCCGTCCTGAATAGATCTCCGGACGGCGGTGCACCAGGCCCCACGGTGGGCGCCAAATGTCGGGGGTTTGGTGCGACATATGCCAACGGATGGCTTATCATGGTGGGGGCGAGTAGAACGTCGCCGGTGCCTGGAAACGGGATGAGGCGAAGACATGCACGCCGCGAATCTTACCCAGTTTCGGGGCTCTCCGGGGAGATAATACCCCTACTGCTGCTCTGCGGGGTCTCCACATGATCACTATGGACAAGTGTTTACACGGTGGCTCCTTGAGCTGTTTCTGGTGGTAGAAGAGGGCAAGGCTAGCTCTCTCCTTCTATCTGGTATGGTCTAGAACTACTGGGATCCCCCCTTGCATGGGTGCCCTGGGGGTTTTATATAGGCCTACCCCCTAGGGGTACAATGGTAATTTGACTGGACGCGGGCCCAGCCGTCAGTGCCTCCGACCTCCGACATCTCCGCTGACTGGTGGGGCCCGCCGACTGGTCTGGTACGGAGCCGACAGGCCGCGTCCGCCGTGGGCGGGTCTTGCCGGCCGCTGATTACTGTAGTCGTGCTTCTGATGACGCAGGCTTGGTCATGGGGTCGTGGCAACAGCCCCGCCGCCTGGCGGGCGATCACTGTGGCCACTCCCCATCTCATCTTGATTAATGGCGCGTGGGCCCCGGGGGAGGGCTCGGCCGACTCCCCCGGGCCGACTCCCGACGGGTCCGACTGGCGGTTCTCTCGCCGTCTCCCGAGGTCTCGCTGACAGGTGGGCCCCGCTGCCTCCAGGCCGTACAAACAAGCCGTCGTGAGCACAGGACTTGGTACTGTGGTGCTGATGTCAGGGCCGGCCGGGCAACAGTGCCACGCCGCACGGAGATCTTCCCGAGTACGGCGTGTTGTGGCCATGCCTGCCCTTGGTAAGGGGCGGGACTGGGCTTCACTGTAGCCACGCCTCTGCCCCGTCCCCTTTGATAAGGTCATGGGTTTGCTGGAGTCGCCGGCCGACTCCCCAAAGCCAGCTTCTCTGGAAGTCGTCCCTGGAACTCGGCCGTGAGCGGGCAGTCGGCCGCCCGGCCGTCAACTCCTCAGGAGACGGCTCTTCGCCCTGGGGTCTTGAGGGGCGTAGCCTGCCCCGATTTCTTGAAAGGTTATGGGACTCGGGTGGCCTACCCGTGGCCCATTACTCCGACAACAAACAAGTTTATCAGTGGCAAGGCCACAAGGTTGTCTTCCTGAAGGTTCATAGGATTGAGCTGCTGCGGGACGTCCTCGATGATGTTCATGGCAAGGTCCGTCTTGTGTCCAGCCCAAATTAGATCGAGGCAAGAAATAGTTGCCCCAGCTAGTGTTTAATAGTAGTTTCGATTGTGTCTAATTATCCGAACCTTGCCTGTTATTGACCCCTCTGGGGCTAGTACTCTGTTTGAATCCGTCTATGGGAACTGCTGCTACTTTTGTGTGCCCGTGAATCATGTGAGAACCATCGTAATTGTTGCCGAAACAGATGCGCCCTCACTAGTTTTTTCATGAATATGGCATGGTAAGACATAAGTTGTCACGGTTTATCATACGAGCAGTGTGTGTTTTGATGAAATAGAGCACTCATTTGAGAACCGTGCACCGACGTATACATAAGTACTTGTAATCACTGTTGGTACTACCCCACTTGTAAGCAGTTGTGCAAAACACGACACATTGGCTCAGCTCGCTTCAACACTAGGCTATCGACCAGCTAACAATCAACAATCTGTTGTCTGACATATAAGCAACTATGTATCTTGTTACAGTGGTTCATGCAGTTAATTGAGGCCACAATGTAATAAATTCCAAACGTTCACACGCTAGTCCAGCGCTCATGTGGAACACTCACATTAAACTCGTCTTCATAAAAAACTTGAAAAGCATAAGTTAAGCAATTTTATACATCTCAATGATTCATAGAACATAACAAACATATACTAGTTCACAGCAAAAGACAAAGTTGTGAGAAGGTTTACAAATCAGGAAAAAATAAGCAAGGCTTCTCTCTGAGCAAAGGGCCTCCCGGCAGGCTTAAATTTCCTGGAGTTCACTCTGCTGTTTTCTTGTTGCCACCATTCAGGGTTAGGTTCTCTCATTCCAGAATAACCAATTCTAATTGTGGTATCAGCTGGAATGCTGAACTGAACCATCCAGTGTACTGACCAGCTGAAATGCTTGTGCATTCCACTAAATTTAAGCACCGCTATTTGCAGAAATAAGCAGACCACAATGCCTCTTGTCTGTGCACCTGTCCAAAAAACCACCATGTAGCCATGCCAGCTCGTCCTTGGTCCATGGATGAACTGGTAGAAAGTGCATTCCGGACTAGGATGCAGTTGTTTTCGCTCGTCCCTGCACTGCAATTAGGAAGTAAAACGTACGAATCAGCTTCTTTTAGATTGCGTTGGTCATTCTACCTTAGTTACTACCAATGTAGGGATACCTTGAAGACGGGAGGTTAGACGACGGTAGCGAGGGATAGCCATCTCATTTGGCGCAGTTGTACTAAAACTGAGGTGTGTGCATTTGATTGCGCAGATAGAAATGATATGGAGACAGACATCCCGAAACGATATGGAGACAGACATCCCTATTTGCGCAAATAAGATATACGGTTATTTAAACAGTGACAGATATTACTACTTTCCCCCGTTTCCTCTTAGAACCAAGTCCTAGATTCATGCTACAACTTTCCCACTTTCTTCCCTGTTTGAACCAACGCTTTGAGTCGACTGTATGAAATAGCTTTACTTCTAATCTACTACTACTATAATGTGGCAGTTTTGAAATTGGTTCAAAATCCACCGTTCATTTCCCCTCTCATGCATATCACTGCCGTCCATCAAACAAAGGATGACATGATCTGACGACTAAGAGCTGTCGGATTCGCTCCCGCTCCTTGTGCACATGGCCGACTCTGCTCTCCAAGTAAACAAATAAATAAGTCCCCGTTGAATCTGGATTGCACCTATTGAAGATGAGAAATGTCTAGAAACTGCTGCCACCTCCTCACATGCAAGTACGACAAGTTGGCAAATAGCTAGCACATTTTGGTTCCCCGTTGTCACATGAGAAATAAACACTCTACTACTAGCTAATTTTTTTAGATTACTGTAAAAATGGATTTTTTTAGATGCCACTATACTGCAAAGTTTACACTATTCACATAACATAACATTGCATGGCTGATGCTAGCTAAAGTTTTATTCTGCTTCACCAAGAAATGTAATATTTTTATTATTCGCAGAGAAAGTGTAATATTTTATTTCAGTCATACATAAGCTATACCTCAAGCTAATACAGGACATGAGTGTCTGTCAGACCTAAATGACTTATTTAGTTGCACAAAATAGTCCATAAACATGCATGTAAACCGTCAAACAACTCTGGAACTATACATCAGTGGAACCCAGGAAACAACATATAATAAAACTACAACTTTTATCTTGTAATCAAATTCTTACTTGGAACTCAGTTTGATTTGTGCAAGTGATTTGCTTCTTATTTCAGAATAGTCCTTAGATCATGAAAACAAACACACTATGATATCTACTCAAGATACGAGTACCCATTTCTCTCTCTAAAAAGAAGGTATATGAGTATCTATCATACAGAACATACGTGAAAAGCACGTACCTTAGTAGAAGTCTAGGTGGATTTGGAACAGCGGACGGAAGTAGAAAAGGATCCACATGAAGGGAGCTGGGGCAGTAGAGCAAGGCATTTTTCGAAGGAATATATACCTGAGGGTCGTCGACATGTCGCAAAGACGATGTCGGGAGGCCGCATCTTGGCCACAATACCACAGGGAGGAAGAAGGGGGCGGAGGCCCTCCCGAGATAGCGCTCTCTTGGAGAGAACGGCACGGCCGCCGATCGGGACGCGCGGGCAGCCATTGGTCTCCTCCCTCGCCGCCGACGACAGCGTGAATGATGCACCTACACCCCTACCCCGGTCGAGGTTGTCCGGCCGGATTTGTGACCAGCCGTGAGCTGAGAGAGAGTGTGGCCACCTATGTGTTGCTTAGATCTAGAGATCATGAGAGAATGAACGAGAGGAACCCTAGTAAAGCAAGCGCTAAGGCTCCTGCTTTTATATATAGCGGAGTGATTTTGTTGTACCAGCTTCAAAAAAATGCGCTCCTATGTGTACCCGCGAGTGGGTGTGACAGAACTAGTGCGTGCGTGCACTACTTCTCTTCGTGAGAGTACAATATACTATGCCCAAAGAACGTTCGCCGCAAGAGTAATAGTACAAGTGTGTGATGTGTGAGATAAAATAAAATGTGCACACCGTCTTTTGTTTTTTAGAAGTTCTGAGGGTAGGGTGTGAAGAGCACATATGTGCGTGACGTCTACCTGCAGATAGACGATGGGTGCGACGTGCGAATCTGCGAGAGGAGTCGGGAGAGTGCGTGTGCGTGAGAGAGAGGGGGGGCATGTATCAATGCAATGCATGTGTACGTAAATCATTATCTGACAAATGTTCGCCACAAGCCTTTTCTTGACGAATGCCGTAAGGACCGTTAGATCGGCATTCGACAGTGTCAGTTTTGCCATGTCATTTAACAGAACAGCCACTCCTCCTACACACAAATCTTCCACATGAGTGTTAGCAACTGTCGTATGCTCCCTCCATTCCGAAATGCAGTGCATATTGCTTTATTGAAGATTTGAACCCCGCAAACTTTTACCGAGTTTTCGTGTACCAAATTGCACATGTAGAATACCATGTATATATCATTTCATTCATCTTCGAGAGGTAACTATAAAGTTGGGTGAGGAGTCTACAAAGAAAGACCATCGTATCACCCGCAGCAATTTCAAGCATCCTTTAGTGTCGAGGAATATCATAGGAACTCTATATGATATGATTTTTATAGGATTTTTTCCTTTAGAGCCAATTGGTTCATAGGAATAGATTCATATACTCCACATTTCAAAGGAAATAAACATGATATCATTTCTATAGCTTTAGAGCCACTTGGTTCATATGAATGGATTCCTATACTTCCTTAATTTCAAATGAAAATAAACATTAGCGTATATTCAATAGAAAAGTTCCTATGATATGAACCAAATTACATCTCTTTTCTAATCCCTCCTCATAGGAATTGAGAAACATGTCATCTCTATATTCAATAGAAAAGTTCCTATGATGTGAACCAAATGACATCTCTTTTCCAATCCCTACTCATAGGAATTGAGATGCTCCATGTCATTTCTTTCCCTACAACTTCCATGTATACATCTTCTATTCCTAAATAGATAGTACAACCCACTAGTACCTTTTTTTCCAAAACATGCAACTATGGCACAAGAACTATATAGTGTGCCACTAACTTTGAAAGATGGTCGCTCGATGAATCTAACCCGACAGTGCAGAGATAGGAAAATCCGAGCACTACTGGCCATTGGATATCATCAACATTCCACCAGATCTGCCACATGTAAAATTTAGAAGACTCCATGGTTGAACTTAAGCATAATGCACAAACCTCAAAACACAAGCACTTCTCCTTTGTTCTAGAATCTTTTGTATCATAATTGATTATTTTTTTCTAAATGAATTGCCATTATTTGTTTTTTACTTTATCATTTACTCCCTCCGTTCCAAAATAGATGACCCAACTTTGCACTAACTTTATACAAAGTTAGTGCAAAGTTGGGTCATCTATTTAGGAACGGAGGGAGTACAATGCACAACCCCATGAATCTTAACATTTTTATAAAACTTATTGATTTTGAATGAGATGAACTATAAGAACTAAATGAACATCTACATCATGCATATATGACTCAAAGCTTTACATCCTATAGTGTGTATTTATTCATAATTTGGTTTCGAAATCTCATGCGTTCAATACATGTGTACCGTACTAGTTTTGAGTAGAGTAGCAAATTTCACGCGGCCCTGGGTATATCAAAATGCAAGGCCCATGCATCATTGCCTTTCGGTCGAATCTATGTCCACAATTTTTTGTACGTACTATATCTCCATTGGTCCCCGAACCCCAAATGTTGCCTCGTTCCCGTAAAACCAAGCGGCCCACACATATTTAAGGCATCGGCTCGAACCCGTTTACTACGGCATGGCCCTGCATGCCGTAGTACTCCTACAAACCCTACCCCCGCACTCATCATCGGTTTTCTTCAAGAGGACGAGGGAGAAGACGATTTGTAGTGGAGGCGCTTTCAAAAAAAGGATCTATAGTGGAGACCCCTACCCTAGGGTCCCCTAGGTAGCTGCCGCACGCATCATTGTTTTCTCTTTTATTTATGCTCTTGCCCCCTAGAGTGAAATGATGGTTGCTTCGTCCGTCCATCTTAATGTAGGAAAGGTGGGGCTTTGTGATTTGACCCCTCGTTGCTCAGTTTCTACTACTGCGGCGCTACGACCGGGGTGCCTCCAATTCCAACCGCTGCTCCGAACTGTAATTTGGTGCATCGCACGAGGAACAAGTTGGTGGATGAGCCACATGTCGGCCAAAGGGGTCCTGTTAAGTGTGTCGCCATTTCGTGTGTGGACTGACCCTGCTTGAGTTGCTACGCCAACACGACAGAGCAGCCTACCACTTGGTTTTGCTCCTTGGTGAATCCCGACTATATTGATCTAAAAAGATACTTGCTGAACTACCCTCTCCATCTCGGTTTTTTATTTTTAGGCGTCTCGGTTTATAGGGCTTGCACGTAGTTCTAGATCATCCATTTGACTAACTAAATATGAGTTACTATGCCACAAAAAGTATATCATTGGATTCTTAAGCGGATGTAGTTGTATTTAAAAGTTGAGGGTGAGGCTTTTCCTGCGCGGTAGGCGGCGGGGTAGTTCCACCTAGTCGGTTTGACAGAGACGCGAGAAGACGAGGGAGTTGGCTGCTGCAAATGTAGGGCTGTGTGATTTGACAGCGAGTTACTGCTGGACAGGTGGGGCCCCGTGATTTGACTTGCCATTATCATTTTAACTGCGGCGCTATAACCGGCGTGAGTCTCCCAGATTCCTGACCACCTCCATACAGGTGCCTCTCCCAATGCTCCACCATGTAGTAGAGGCTGTCTCTTGCATGAGAGCCCACTTCTCCACTTTTTCCTTGCCTCTCTTTCCTCCACATATGCAAAAATGCCATGTAAAGCGCACTATTGTACTTACTTTTACTTGCTCCTACATGTGCTTAAGCTTGCCACATAAGCATAAAGTCTGATGTGGTAAGTTAATCAAGAAGAGAGAGACTAGTTTGGTGACCCAAGGAAGAAACGGTGCTAAGCGCGTGTCCCTAGGTGAAAAGACAATTTTGAGTCTATAGCTAATTAAATGAAGCAAACTTAGCAACACCATTTCATTGGAAGAGGTCACTCCTTGGCAAATGCAATAAATACACGCGCTTAGCACCGTTTCTTCCTTGAGTACGAAGAAAGAGATAGAGAGGAGTAAAAAATACCCTTATAGCCAACCTTGTTGTAGTATGAGTGACTAAGTGATGACTATGTATGACATGCCAACATCAGATAGCCTAACGCACCGTGTTAAATCTCCAAGGGCGCGACCATGATACGGGCTGCTGGCAGCCCTTGGATCTGAGATCAAATGGTCGCATGCTAAGTTGCTGAAAATTTGTAGAATAACCCTCCAGGATAGGATATTCACCCATAGGTCTAGAATCACGCCATGCAACCGTTCGATCCCAGATCCAAGGGCTCTCGGAAGCCCGTATCATGGGAGAATGGAAAGCCATTACCCCGCCGTTCGCACGCTGGCAGTTCGCTCCTACTCGTCCCCGCACGTCCTTCAATACTACGGCAGTTTGCTCCTAGTCGTCCCGTCCATTCACATTACAACAGTTCCACTAATCCTAACCATCCTCCCAAATCCATGGCGTCCCAAATCTCCACGATCAGCGGTGAGTACAAGGTTAGAACCATCACCAGCGATGAGTTCGACATCATCTACACCCGTTCTTCCGCGACGGTGAAAGGATGCCTTTCTCGCTTCACACACATGTTCGAAGACTCAGATGATGAGTGGGTCGCTGGGCTAGATGTTGAGTACACCATAGTCTTGGGACGAGAGATGGATCTAAAGGACGAAGAGAGGAAGAAGCCCGCCGTGATCCAGGTTTGCGTGCATGACTTATGCTTGGTCTACCACATATGCCATGCCGACGTTGAGTGCCAGGATTTTAAGGACTTCCTCGAGAGAAACCTAGTCAGATTCGTTACTGTAGACTTTGGTAACGACAAAGAAGTCCTGCATTGGATAGGCCTCGTTGTAGGCAACACCTTTGACCTCCAGAAGAATCGGCTGGTGTCCTCTCGTCAGCCTTCAATGCTGACCCTGGCAGGAGCCATGGTTCATCCTTCGTACAGTAAACTGGAGAAACCTCATTACACGTTTCATCGTCATGCATGGGAGCGGAATGTACTAGATATAGACCACATCCACCACGCTGCAATGGATGGCTACCTTTGCTTCAATATCTACAAGGGTTGGATGAAGAGAAACAGCCAAGTGTGCGGTTCAAGCAAAGAAGTATCGGCCAAGAGGAAGAGGGACAAGGACGAAGTCGAGGACGTGGACGAGGACTCCGAGTAAGGTGGCAGTGTCGTTGCTCATGGTGGTTCTAATGCAGTGTCTACCAGAATAGTTGCAAAGTTTAATTTCAGGTGTGCTTAATTTAATTTGAGGGGTGTGTTGTGCTGAGCCACTAGCAGAACTATGTTATGTTTCTTCTTGTTACTTCAACTCTTCAGTACGTACATACTAGTATTTCTTACATTTCATCTTTTAGTTGGTATAGTACTACCACTCGTTTCTTCACATTATATACGTACAATATATATGGCCAACATCATATAGCCAGCAGTTTAGTTGTCAAAGAATTTCAGGGTGCTTAGTTTTGTCAAAGAATTCCAGGATGCTTAGAGGGTGCTTGGATCCAAGGGACTTATTTTAGTCTGATTAAAAATAGTCTCTTTAAGAGGCTAAAGTTCCAAGCACCTCACTTTCTTCATTTAATACTATGACACCTCATCAAAATTGCCTAGTTGGCATGCATGATACTAGTTATGATACTAACATTACGACCAGCCTAAAGAGGGTCTAAAACTAGTCTTGAGACTAAATTTTTTTAGTCAGGGGTACCCCTACTAAAATGTGGATTAGTCCTCTCTCTACTCATTTAACTCCTCTCCTTTAACACAGGCGAGTTCTGGATTGGAGGGTTTGGAGGATAATAAATGCTCATTAACTTGATTTTATCCTTTTTAGTATTTGGATCCAAGCATGGGTGAGGCTAGCATGTTTTAGTCCCACTACTTTTAGTCATGGGACTAAAACGTATCCAAGCACCCTCTTAGTTTTATTTGAGGGGTGGGTTGTGCTGGACACCATTATTGTGACTAGCCTTTTTAATAGTACTATATGCATAATTTGGCGACGAGCGCTCTCTATATGTACCACCTTTTTTTAATTTCAATTTTTGCTCCATGGCGCAATCCATCGATAGTACTGCTGTACAAAAGTATACATTTTTTAAAAGGCTAGAGTACTGTTCATCACATATATAGCCAGTTAAATTCTCAACTTAGAATGACGTGCATGCCATGTAGTAAACCGATACGGAGGAAGTATAGTAAAAATGAGGTGATTTTACCGAGCGATCGGCAGGGGAGCATGGCCTGTCATGCGGTCCCACGTGTCATGATGTACCAAGGCGATGTGCGTGTCCGTCTTGAGGCAGAAGCAATACTAGTACGTGGTTTGAGATGATGGCGAACCGAAGTGTGAAATAATGGTTGCTTCGTCCGTCTGGGGAAGTGCGGCATTCTGATTTGACGTCTCATTGCTCATTACTACTACTGGGCCGGCACGAGTGGGGTGCGTCCCCCTGCTGTTCTGCACTGTTATTTGGTGCTTGACACGTTGACCCGGTTGCTATATGTCCCACACATCGGCGACATGAAGTACAAAATTCATGAAAGGGAGCATCGACGGAGGAGTATACTACAGAATTCATGAAAGGGAGCGACTAAGTTTTGGAAAAATCTTTTTTTACGGAGTACGTACCCACTAGGGTTTATAGGGTTCATCTAAAAAACATTCATTTTTCCGTTTGATAAGTCTCAATTCTACTATACTAGTAGTAGTACCATTACATGTTGGATTTCGAGGTGCGTTAGATCACCCGACGCAAGCAGTGTCAAGAGGAAACTAACCAATGCATGTACAAGTTCATGGAAATTTAGTGGTCATTCATGCATTTGTTCTAATTAATGCCTCGGTAAACATAACTTCTTGAGAAAAACGAGCGTACTAATTACTTGTGCAAAATATGAAATTAATTCGACTACTCACCGTCTACCTTGGTTGGAGAGATTTTGAAATTGAGCCATAAACTGGAAAGGAGGGAGTAGTAACTTTTGTCTCGATTACTATTTGTGGCCTTGTATAGATGAAAAATGTATTTTTTATAGTGGCCTTGTATAAGTAAATGGAGGGAGTACTAACCAAAGTACGTAGTAGGGACGAGGAGTAAATGGAGGGAGTAGTAAAATTTTCTCCTCGTGCTGCGAGCCACCGCGCGCGTGGGCGAGGGAGCGGGCGTAAGGCGTACTAGTAAGCAAGCTTCACCTCATCCTGCAAGCCACCGCATCCGTGGGCGGGGGACACGGCGTACTAAGCAAGCTTCTCCTCGTTCTGCGAGTTGACGGGACACATCGAAAGTACTCCAGTGTATAGAGCCTTGCCTCTAAGGTAGGCCCCACATGGTTTGCCTCTTTTTTTAATTTAACATAATGCGTCAAGTTGCAATTTGTTTGTTCACCCGTGGTAGACGATCCTCCCTCCACCAAGTGGACAACTAGTACATGTTCCAAATTACCACGTGGGCTGCCTTTTTCGTACAGATATGAGCTCCACCGTGTACCCGCGCGGGTGTGGTTGGGAAAGAGACGGGAGTACGTGCGCCGTGCGTGCACCTCTTCTCTTCGTGCACGTCCGCCACCTACGTGGGTGTGTGTGAGAGAGATACAAACCTAGACATAATGCGACGTCCATCCCCATGCCTCCGCCCAGTCCGACCACCAGTCACAACCACGCCCCTCTCCTCCTCACCTTATCTCTCATCTTTCTCCCTCCATTTTTATATACATGGGGCCACTATCAAAATTACAATTTGCAGATATACAAGGCCACTAACACTAATCGATGCAATATTAATGGTGTTTGCCTTGTGGTACTAGCAAAGGAGGACATTAATTATCCCTTGCATGCATGCGGGAGTTTGTAAAAAAATGCATCTTGATGTTCCGTGCAATGCACGGGCATCTTGCTAGTCCATGAAAACAACACATGGCAAAATTTCACGGCTTGGGGCGGCAACTGGCTCTGTCGGGCGAGGGGAGGGAGGTGGATCAGCGAGCTACATAGCTCGTATCCAGTGGGCTACCCAGCCGGCTTGGATGCGGAATAACTACTCTTCCTAAGCCATTGTAAGAGTTGACAAAATGGTGGAGGAGATAGGGGAGCGGCCCGGTCATGAACGAACATGTGTCTAGAGTGGGTTTCTCGGCTTCCACACGGGTGGGTTTCATGGAGGCGTTCGAATGCGGCACGGAGGCGTGTTCAGCCGGGCGTGCCGCGAGTGGCGCCCTCGACTATGACCTAGGACACCACGCCATTCTTCCACTCACATGTGGGCTCTTTGGGTGCATGGCATGCATGTCAGTGACCCAACGCAGGCAGCACACAGCAGAGGAACCTTTGGTGGGCCAGGGCGGTCAGAAGCGGGCATTTCATAAACCGATGATTGTTCATTAAGTGTGACGTCATCTTTTTCATGTAGATAAGCCTACTATGTTGATAGCCCGTTCGATACATTGTGATTCATAAAGACCGCTGCAAACATCAATGTTCTGCTTATCACAGATAAGATTGATTAATACCCGTAACAACCCATGTCCTTACCAAAGGGTGCATGCACGTATAGGTTGAACGTGTGTCTTGCGTCGTGTGCTGCGTGCATGCAGGCGTGTGAGTGTTGCGCGTGTGCAAGGGTACGTTTCAGTGTTGCATGCATGGGTGCGTACATGCGTGTGTTCGTGAGTGCATGTGTACGTGTCAGTGTTGCACGCTAGCATGCGTGCATGTGTACGTGTCAGTTTTGCACGCCTACATGCGTGCGTGTCTTGCGTGCGTGCGGGGTGAGGCTACACGTCAGTTGACTGACTTCTTCATCTCTAGTCATTAGATTTTCCAACCGTTGGATACGAAATCAAGGGCCTCCAGTTTATCATCAAACTCCACCCCCCTGAGCCGCCAGCCACCACCGGCCGAACCGCCAACCCGGGGCCGGCCCGCCCTCCCCGAAACCACTCATTTATTACCATTTTTGTCCTTCATATACGCGCTGACGGGTGGGCCCTATGGTAATGTGCGCTGCTGAATGTGGACCGTTTGACTGGTCAATTGATCGTGTTATCAACAAATTACGGAGCTGTATGGTGAGCCAGTGACCGTATGATCACCCTAAAATGTACTCCTATTTTATTAACACAGTACAGACTCAAACTACCATTTCTTTCTTTCATATACGGGCTAACAGGTGGGCCCCACGGTTACGCGCCCCGATGGTGCAACACTAGTTGCACCGCATGGAACGTTTGACTGGTCAATTGATTGTGTCATCAACAAAATACAGAGTTGTACAGGTGAGCCAGTGACCGTATAATCATGATATGTATTTGTTTAACATGGTACAGACGCAAGGGCTCATATATACGCGCAAGCACTAACCGCTATAAGCGCACACACGCGAACCCTACCCCTATGAGCACCTTCGAGGGAGTGGGCCAGCATATATGATCTTGAGATTTTACGAAGTCACCATAGGTGCCTCGTAGTCGAGTGGAACGTCTCCTCCCACTGAACGTATGTCGCCGGAAAATACTGAAAATAACACAAGATAAATGCGAGTACCGGGACTTTAACCTTGGTGGGCTCGAGAAACCACTGTCCTCTAACCATCCAACCACATGTTGGTTAGCATGACAAAATGTATTTGGTGACCGTGATGAGCTTATTCTGAAGTCCAGTGACCATATCGTGCTTTCCCTTCAAATACAATGATCGTAAGTGTCGTCAACAAAATACGGAGCACGCATCAAATGTAAAGTCCGTCAGTGTCATCAACAAAATATGGAGACGTATCGTGAGCTAGATACCGTTGTACTATTGTATATGCTTATTTTCTTAGTGGCCGATTGCGTGTGTGGTGTGGTGGGCACATCATTTCTAGTTGTGGTGGGTCAACATGAAGAATCATGGGTCGGTTCCATCCTGCGCCACATATAGGTTGGACCGAGACGTGTTATACAAAGACCCATGTGGAGGACTCGGCGTACAAGACGAAGCTACCAGAGTCGCAGAGGACTCTATCCCCACTGGTGATAAGCCGACTATATATGATTTCTAACCCTAGGCCCTTAGTATGTTATACAAGCTTGGGCGCTAGTTCGTTGATAGTATACACACACGCACAATGCCTGGTATTCACGTGTACTTTCTACACACCCCTATCACTAATATATAGTACCAGGAGTAGGCTCTTTCTTAAACTGCAATTGAATTCTACCATGTGAATGTGTTTATTTCATATTATCGATCCATAGAGTGAGAGCGGTTTGAAATACAGGCAATGGATGCTTTTGCAATTCATATATAAACATTAATTAGTGCACTCCATGTTGTTAGTTTGAAGCACTTTATACATTTGTCACTTGCATGGATACATTCCAAATTGCTAGCTACGAAATAGAATACATGTTGAATTCAACATAAAGGGGGTTTCGAAGATTCGAATTCATAGGAAGTGCATTCATCTATTTGAACCCGAGATAATGGCATTTGTAAATCAGATGTAAAAGGGGGCATCAATCTTTGTTGTGAGTTTGAACATGCTATATATATTCATACACATATCTAACTTTTTTTGCAACCAAGGAGATTATATCTGTAACTATGCATGAACTGAGGTAAGTTGCATATTTTTTAATATATACTCGTGTACAATGTATATTCAAATGTACCCCCTCCATTCCAAAATAATCGTAGCTTTGGAATTTTCAAGAGTAAAGATTTGTGAAGTTTGACAAATCCTGAAAGTTCAATTCAAGAGAACTGAAAATGTTAAATGCTTCTGCTCCCAAATATTGAGGGCTCCTTTGATTCAAAGGAATTGCATAGGATTTTTGGAGGATTTAAACCCTTAGGAATTTTTCCTGTGATGCTCGTTTGATTCGTAGGATTGGCATCCTTAGGAATTTTTCCATATGATCCATTTGTACTACATTTTGGAGGAAAATTTCCATCCACTCAAACCTCTTTGTAGAATTCCTTTGTTTTTCCTATGCTATCAAACATTCTTTCAAATCCTGTAGGATACTATGGGACATGTCACCCTATTCCTGCATTTTTCCTATTCCTTCATTTTGACAATCCTGTGAATCAAAGAGGCCCTGAACGAAGCGCCAAATAGGCCTCTGGTCACCCGAAACCACGCGAGACTAATGTTTTGGTGGTAGGAAATTACTGTCCTGACTCTGGCCCGTGTAGCCTATCGGCCCGATGTCCAAAGGTCTAAACCGGGGTAGGTTTTTAACTTCACCAAGACGCCAGAGAAGCATTCATACGCCGTGGGCGCCTACCCATGCGCTCGGCCGAAATATATCCCACCCACATCTGGGACACCTGGCATGACTGTCCTACCCCCAACCCGCAATATGTCCGAAATTTTAGATGGGGGGAAAGTTTGTAACATTCCCCAAATTTCAAACAAGCGCGTCTCAAATCGAAACATTGTTCCCCCTTAGTTCCCCGCCTCCCTCCGTTTCCCCATTCATACTCCGTGGGCGCCAAAATGACCTCTCCAACCAGTCGCGAAACCCCAGCCTCCTCCATCCTCCACCCCATAGCGGCCAATCCACCGCCGCCCTCCTCCATCACGCCGAAGCCGGTACCCCGATGTCGTCGTCCAATGCAACTGCAAATACAACGCCCTCAAGGACTTAGTAGCTGAAGCTGAGCCAGAGCTGCCTCCATGACGCCGACGCCGACGTGCGCCGTACCAAAACCACTCCGACCACGCCGTCCTGCGCCTTATTGCTGCGGCTCCACTGTCGCAACCATCCACCACACCAGAGCTGTTCCTGCTACGCCGTCGTTCGCCGCCTCGGATCTGCTTCCCCGCCGCCAACAGACGGCCACCGCACCACACTCAACAACTTGGCCATGGGTTCTTCCAAGGCTGCACCGTCCTCCACAACTTCTGGTTTCCGGTGAACAACAAGAAGATCATCGGAAAAACAGAAGGGGGACACAGCACTGCCAGCAGAAAGAGGTACTCCTCTTCCCTTATTCATGCAAATCTTATGTCTCCGCTCACACCGTATTCATCCCACGAAAGAAACTAGTTGAGCGCTTCTTACTGCATCTTCTTCGTGATACTAAATGCACAAGGTTTCCTCCCTTTTACTATTTCACCTTTGCTAGAGGTCAGTAGCCCGCCTGGATTTCAATTCAGGGTCAGTCGAACCGCAATTAAAAGAAGCAGCACCTGCTTAGGCGCGCGGAGCACCTAGTCCGCCTGTTCCCCGGGGAAGCGGCGCATCGGTGTCCATCATAGGGGTGTGGGGCGCAGGAGCTGCTTGCGCCCGATCTGGAGGTCAACGGGTCTTGAATGGATGGCCGGGGGGGGGGGGCGGTGCCAAGCACGCCGATGAAGTGAGGTCGAGGGGAGGGCACAGGCAGGGGAGGAATACTGGGCCGGTGGTCGCTGGCATTTCGAGGAAGATCGTCAACACTGACTCGCTGGAGGTAGATGAAGGCGATCTGCCCGTTCTTTGTACTTCGGATGGTGCAGAAAAAATGGACTGACCTATTTTCTTTCACTCGACTGTTATTTTCATAGAATCCTGTAGTAATTTAGTGTGCCATGCATGTTGTAGAGCTATCATATGTCTCCCGCCATTTATTTCTCATTGACCTGCTATCTGCTACCTTTACACCGTACTAATTGTGCACACACTTCACCCATACTCACACTATTGTTTTTTTATGCATGGGTATTTCAGACTCTGACGCACTGTTGATGAATGCAGAAAAGAAAAGACAGAAGTCGCTCCAGTGTAATTCTAAGATAAGCACTAAGCATTCCAGCGCTCTAACGGGTGCAGTGTCAGCAGTTGGAGACAGTAAACTTAGCTCCGCAGTTGATGATCTCAATTTCCACACACAACCATCCCAGGTGCTTGCTTTAAATTCACGCTGTCAAATGTGGTTGCATGTTGCATATGGTGTCTAGCTTGTATTGCTTCCAATTTGGTTAAATTGCATCTGCTTACTTTACACATTATACCTTTGATAATGACATGCCTTCCTGTTTTTGATACGTACTACATATGTCTATTAACCATGTTCGTACATCAAACTAATGCTCTTTTGTATCCCTCGTCAATCACTTATGATGAGACAGTCACCCGGGTGGGTTTCTGTGAGACGCCATACTCGTTTAAAGAGTGCAGTGTCAT